>NC_048570.1:3357361-3427361 GCF_013265735.2 Oncorhynchus mykiss | reverse complement strand
GGTGCATCAAAGCTGGGACTGAGAGACTGAAAAACAGCTTCTATCTCAAGGCCATCAGACTGTTAAATAGCCACCACTAGCACATTACAGGCTGCTGCCCTGTATACAAAGACTGGAAATCACTGGCCACTTTAATAAATGGATCACTAGTCACTTTAATAATGTTAACATATTTTGCATTACTCATCTCATATGTACACACTGTATTGTAGTATACTGTCTCTTAGTCTATGCCGCTCTGATATTACTCATCCATGTATTTATATATTCTTAATTCCATTCCTTTACTTAGGTTTGTGTGTATTGGGTATACGTTGTGCAAATTATTAGATATTACTGCACTGTCGGAGCTAGAAACACAAGCATTTCGCTACACCCGCAATAACATCTGCTAATCACGTGGTGTATGTGACCAATACAATTAGATGTGTGTCCTGTATTGTTTCGCGATCCCAGCCCACCTGTCATTCAAGGTACGCTAAAGAAAAAACTCAAATTATTCAACAGATTTGTAATCGTATCTGAACCCAGGTCAGGTGTTAGCAGGCCTACTTTTTAACCATCCCTTTTTAAAAGACAAAAGAGTCAACGCAGTGTCCTCATTAAACTTCTCATTGGTGCGGCAGGGTTTCCTAGTGGTTAGAGTGTAGAGGTGGCAGGGTTTCCTAGTGGTTAGAGTGTAGGGGCGGCAGGGTAGCCTAGTGGTTAGAGTGCAGGGGCGGCAGGGTAGCCTAGTGGTAAGAGAGTTGGACTAGTAACCAGAAGGTTGCAGGTTCAAACCCCCACAAGGTACAAATCTGTTGTTCTGCCCCCTGAACAAGGCAGTTCAGGGGGCAGCTGTTCCTAGGCCGTCATTGTAAATAAGAATGTGTTCTTTAACTGTTTTTTTATTTTTCAAAAATAAATAAAAACAAAGACCAAAGAAAAATTAATTAAAATTAAAATAAAAAACCTTGTGACCTTTTTGCGACCCCTTCACCATGTGTGTCTCAGTTGGTAGAGGATGACACTTACAAACGTCAGGGTCCTGGGTTCGTTTCCCACAGAGTGGGGGACCCCAGTAAAAAATATATATATGTATGCGCTCTGTAGCATGGCTCTGGAGCATCTGCTAATGGATTACAATGTCCTGCCCAAGGCAGACCCTAACCACGACAGAAGGCTTCTGCCTCAAGGTTTAATGTCTGCTGAAGAGCT
Organism: Oncorhynchus mykiss; assembly: GCF_013265735.2. Taxonomy (NCBI): domain Eukaryota; kingdom Metazoa; phylum Chordata; class Actinopteri; order Salmoniformes; family Salmonidae; genus Oncorhynchus; species Oncorhynchus mykiss. The sequence goes on along the minus strand of NC_048570.1, from coordinate 3,426,164 downwards.
TTGCCACATAAAGGGTTAGGTGAGGTCATCGAGCTCTTAGCGAGATGCTCTCGGATGATACAGATTTAGACTTTCACTGGTTGTTAAGCAGATGACTAACAATACCTGCTTGTTCCTAAGCTGGGGCTCGTGCTGCGACAACACAGTGCAGAAGAAGCCACTCACAAAGACTGTCATGTTAAACACAGACAGTCATGTTAAATACAGACTGTCATGTTAAACACAGACAGTAATGTTAAATACAGACTGTCATGTTAAACACAGACAGTCATGTTAAATACAGACAGTCATGTTAAACACAGACAGTCATGTTAAACACAGACAGTCATGTTAAACACAGACAGTCATGTTAAATACAGACAGTAATGTTAAACACAGACAGTCATGTTAAACACAGACAGTAATGTTAAATACAGACTGTCATGTTAAACACAGACAGTCATGTTAAATACAGACTAATGTGAAATACAGACAGTAATATGAAATACAGACAGGAATGTTAAATACAGACAGTAATGTGGAATACAGACTAATGTTAAATACAGACAGTAATGTGAAATACAGACAGTAATGTAGAATACAGACAGTAATGTTAAACACAGACAGTAATGTTAAACACAGACAGTAATGTGAAATACAGACAGTAATGTGAAATACAGACAGTAATGTTAAACACAGACAGTAATGATAAATACAAACAGTAATGTTTAACACAGACAATAATATGAAATACAGATCGTAATGTTTAACACAGACAGTAATGTTTAACACAGACAGTAATGTTTAACACAGACAGTATTGTTAAATACAGACAGTAATGTTTAACACAGACAGTCATGTTTAACACAGACAGTAATGTTTAACACAGACAGTCATGTTTAACACAGACAGTATTGTTAAATACAGACAGTAATGTTTAACACAGACAATAATATGAAATACAGATCGCAATGTTTAACACAGACAGTAATGTTTAACACAGACAGTAATGTTTAACACAGACAGTATTGTTAAATACAGACAGTAATGTTCAAATGCGTGGTTGACAAGTTGAGATAGCTAGCCTCGGTTCTTGGGTTAGCGGAGGTTTGACACACTACAGTTCACAGCACAAAAAAAAAAAAAAACATTATTTATTGAAATGTTGCTGTTCTTGGGAAAGCATGAGCCAAGGACAATTTTAAATCACTGGTAGATATGTTTTTTTATTTTATTTTATTTTATTTTTGGGGGAAACAGCAGTTTCCTAATCCTTGTTTTTCTTCATTAGTAGTTACTGTTGTACTGCAAGAGCAAGCAAATACACTCACAATGTCACCAAATCTCATAACACATTGACATTGTAAAATCTCCATTGCAGTAAAATCCCACTGCGTTCCCATCTCGGCCTCCAACCGGCCTCGTTTTAAAACACAGTGTTGATGGTAAAGCTAGCCGTCACGCTCCACTAAGCACATTTCCCCTGACAAATGGAGGAGAGAGAGCACAAAACGAGTTGTTCTCTCCCACTCAAGGGGCTAGCTAGCTAATGGATGCCGCCTTGCTTCTGTTGTGTGTGTGTGAGTGTGTTTTTGTGCGTGCCTGCGTCCGTGGTGTGTGTGTGCGCCCAGGGGGTTGAGCAGCAGGTTAAAACTGTTTATACAGTGATAAAACGTTGTACTGTCAGATAACACTATGTAGTGAGTCAATATTTGACCAGTGGGGGGGGACAAGAATACGAGACGAGCTGGTAGTCAGGCAGGATGCCATTAAGCCTGCATGTATCACAGCACCTAACTTCCTCCCACTGTCAGACCTGCATTCCTCAGTCTCACAGCATTACCAGGCAAGGTGCGTGTGTGTCAACGTGTGTGTGTTTTTTGTGTTTCAACATGTGTGTGTTTGTGTGTCAAAGCGTGTGTGTTTGTCTGTGTGTGTGTGTGTGTCAACGTGTGTGTGTGTGTGTGTCAACGTGTGTGTGTTGCTGTGTGTGTGTGTGTCAACGTGTGAGAGTGTGTGTGTGAGTGTGTGTTCTCTTCTGGTGTAACTATTACATCTACATCAAAGGAGGCTGCTGATGGGAGGACGGCTCATAGTAATGTCTGGAACGGAGCTGATGGAACGGCCTCAAACACATGGTTTGCAGGGATTCCATGCCATTCCACTGATTCCGCCCCAGCCATTAACACGAGCCTGTGCCACCAACCTCCTGTGGTCTACACAGTTTATTAGGCACACCGATCTAGCACTGGGTCGAACCACAGTTTGCCTCCAGAACAACCTGAATTTTCAGGGCATGGATTCAACTGACTTTTTACGTTGTTTTTTTTCACAATTCCATACTGTTCCATGCTGACGCGACGCATTTGCTGCAGATTGGAGGCGCTTCTACTTGTTTTTAGCTTATAGACGTGGAACCCGGTGCTGCAAACAGCCCGTACGTGACGAGGATGGACGAGCTGCAGCATGCTATCACACATTTATTCTACATGGAGAACAGACTTGTCCCATGAATCAACGGAAACAATATCCATTACTTCTACTCTCTCTGATGCAGTATATCACTACTTCTACTCTCTCTCTGATACAGTATATCACTACTTATACTCTCTCTGATACAGCATATCACAACTTCTACTCTCTCTGATACAGTATATCACTACTTCTACTCTCTCTGATACAGTATATCACTACTTCTACTCTCTCTGATACAGCATATCACTACTTCTACTCTCTCTGATACAGTATATCATTACTTCTACTCTCTCTGATACAGTATATCACTACTTCTACTCTCTCTCTGATACAGTATATCACTACTTCTACTCTCTCTGATACAGCATATCATTACTTCTACTCTCTCTGATACAGCATATCACTACTTCTACTCTCTCTGATGCAGTATATCACTACTTCTACTCTCTCTGATACAGTATATCACTACTTCTACTCTCTCTGATACAGTATATCACTACTTCTACTCTCTCGGATACAGTATATCACTACTTCTACTCTCTCTGATACAGTATATCACTACTTCTACTCTCTGATACAGCATATCATTACTTCTACTCTCTCTGATACAGCATATCATTACTTCTACTCTCTCTGATACAGCATATCACTACTTCTACTCTCTCTCTGATACAGTATATCAATCACTACTTCTACTCTCTCTGATACAGCATATCATTACTTCTACTCTCTCTGATACAGCATATCACTACTTCTACTCTCTCTGATGCAGTATATCACTACTTCTACTCTCTCTGATACAGTATATCACTACTTCTACTCTCTCTGATACAGTATATCACTACTTCTACTCTCTCTGATACAGTATATCACTACTTCTACTCTCTCTGATACAGCATATCATTACTTCTACTCTCTCTGATGCAGTATATAACTACTTCTACTCTCTCTGATACAGTATATCACTACTTCTACTCTCTCTGATACAGTATATCACTACTTCTACTCTCTCTGATACAGTATATCACTACTTCTACTCTCTCTGATACAGCATATCATTACTTCTACTCTCTCTGATACAGCATATCATTACTTCTACTCTCTCTGATACAGTATATCACTACTTCTACTCTCTCTGATACAGTATATCACTACTTCTACTCTCTCTGATACAGTATATCACTACTTCTACTCTCTCTGATGCAGTATATCACTACTTCTACTCTCTGATACAGCATATCACTACTTCTACTCTCTCTGATACAGTATATCACTACTTCTACTCTCTCTGATACAGTATATCACTACTTCTACTCTCTCTGATACAGTATATCACTACTTCTACTCTCTCTGATACAGTATATCACTACTTCTACTCTCTCTGATACAGTATATCACTACTTCTACTCTCTCTGATACAGTATATCACTACTTATACTCTCTGATACAGTATATCACTACTTATACTCTCTGATACAGTATATCACTACTTATACTCTCTGATACAGTATATCACTACTTATACTCTCTCTGATGCAGTATATCACTACTTATACTCTCTGATACAGTATATCACTACTTCTACTCTCTCTGATACAGTATACCACTACTTCTACTCTCTCTGATACAGTATATCACTACTTCTACACTCTCTGATACAGTATATCACTACTTCTACTCTCTCTGATACAGTATATCATTACTTATACTCTCTGATACAGTATATCACTACTTATACTCTCTCTGATGCAGTATATCACTACTTATACTCTCTGATACAGTATATCACTACTTCTACTCTCTCTGATACAGTATACCACTACTTCTACTCTCTCTGATACAGTATATCACTACTTCTACACTCTCTGATACAGTATATCACTACTTCTACTCTCTCTGATACAGTATATCATTACTTATACTCTCTGATACAGTATATCACTACTTATACTCTCTGATGCAGTATATCACTACTTATACTCTCTGATACAGCATATCACTACTTCTACACTCTCTGATGCAGTATATCACTACTTCTACTCTCTCTGATACAGTATACCACTACTTCTACTCTCTCTGATACAGTATATCACTACTTATACTCTCTGATGCAGTATATCACTACTTCTACTCTCTCTGATACAGTATATCACTACTTATACTCTCTGATGCAGTATATCACTACTTATACTCTCTGATACAGCATATCACTACTTCTACACTCTCTGATGCAGTATATCACTACTTCTACTCTCTCTGATACAGTATATCACTACTTCTACTCTCTCTGATACAGTATATCACTACTTATACTCTCTGATGCAGTATATCACTACTTATACTCTCTGATGCAGTATATCACTACTTCTACACTCTCTGATGCAGTATATCACTACTTCTACTCTCTCTGATACAGTATATCACTACTTCTACTCTCTCTGATACAGTATATCACTACTTCTACTCTCTCTGATACAGTATATCACTACTTCTACTCTCTCTGATACAGTATATCACTACTTCTACTCTCTCTGATACAGTATATCACTACTTCTACTCTCTCTGATACAGTATATCACTACTTCTACTCTCTCTGATACAGTATATAACTACTTCTACTCTCTCTGATACAGCATATCACTACTTCTACTCCCTCTCTGATACAGCATATCACTACTTCTACTCTCTCTCTGATACAGTGTATCCACTAAATTCAATACAATTGTATTTGTCACATGCTTGTTAAACAACAGGTGTAGACTAACAGTGGAATGCGTTCTCATAGTTCCTTTTCCAACAATGTGTAAAGTGTGTAGTCAAAAGAATATATAGCAGGCAGTAGAATTAGCATATGTGGTGAGTGTGAAAGTGTGTGTATGTTTGTGTGGCGTCAGTATTAATGTGTGTGTGTGTGTGTGTGTTTGTGTGGCATCAGTATTTGTGTGTGTGTGTGTGTGTGTGTGTGTGTGTGTGTGTGTGTGTGTGTGTGTGTGTGTGTGTGTGTGTGTGTTTGTGTGGCATCAGTATTAGTGTGTGTGTGTGTGTGTGTGCGCGTACGTGCGTATCTGTATCTGTGTGTGTGTGTGTGTCAGGGTAAGTACATAGAGTCCAGTGTGTGTTTTTAGAGTCAGGAGAGCTTGTAGTGACTTCCTTACCATTTGACCATAACCACTGCCTGAAGCAGGGTTGTTTCCCACTCGTACAGTACACAATTAAAGTTCCAAGCTGCAAAAAGCAATCACGGGAGAACCAGGGAACAAACAAACAAACAAAAAAATATATTTTTCATTAGATCTAACAAAAACAACTTTCTGAATATTATTATATAAATAGTATACATATATATAAATATAAATATATAATATTTTATATTATGTTATCAAAAGACTATACCGTTCCTACATCTAGCTAGAACTCCTCCCACTGAAGGCCCAGCTTCCTCCATTTATCTTGTGACTTGCCACATTACAATGAATTGGCAAGAGGGGGAGCCATATTCTAAGATACACTAAACAGTGAACAAAAATATAAATTCAACATGCAAAGTGTTGATCCCGTGTTTCATTGAAATAAAAAATATCCCAGAAATGTTCCATATTTACAAAAAAAAGTTTATTTCTCTCAAATGTTGTGCAAAAAACTCTGTAAGTGAGCATTTCTCAATTGGCAACATAATTCATCCACCTGACAGGTGTTGCATATCAATAATTTGATTAAATAGCATAATCATTACACAGGTGCACCTTGTGCTTGGGACAATAAAAAAGCTTTTCTAAAATGTGCAGTTTTTGTCACACATTTCAATACCACAGATGTCTCAAGTGTTAAGGGGGTTTCCACGCTGACTGCCGGGATGTTCCCCATGGCATTGTGTGTGCGAATGGTTTGACGCCATGTGGGCGAGTGGTTTGTTGATGTCAACGTTGTGACCAGAGTGCTTCCCATCGTGGAAGTGGGGTTATGGTGTGGGCAGGTATAAGCTATGGACCACAAACACAATTGCATTTTATCGACTTGCAATTTGAATGCACAGAGATACTGTGACAAGGCCCATTGTCGTGCCATTCATCCACCGCCATCACCTCATATTTCAGTATGATAATGCACGGCCCCACATTGCAAGGTCTGCATACTCACCAGACATGTCACCCATTGAGCATGTTTGGGATGCTCTGGATCGTCGTGTACGACTCTGTGTTCCAGTTCCCGCCAATATCATTCCACAGGCCACAATCAACAGCCTGATTAACATTATGCGAAGGAGATGTGTCGCGCTGCATGAGACAAAAAATCACACCAGATATTGACTGGTTTTCAGATTTCTTTTAAAGTGTCTGTGTCCAACAGATTATCTGTATTCCCAGTCATGTGAAATCCATAGATTAGGACCTAATGAATTCATTGAATATGAATGATTTCCTTATATGAACTGATATGAACGGTAACTCATTTAAATCTTTGCATGTTGAGTTTATATTTGTGTTCAGTGTAATTAATCATAATGATTTAATCTCTTTTTTATTTTTTACCCTTTTTCATGGTATCCAATTGTTTAGTATCTTGTCTCATCGCTACAACTACCGTACAGGCTCGGGAGAGACGAAGGTTGAAAGTCTTGCGTCCTCCAATACACAACCCAACGCACTGCTTCTTAAACACAGCGCCATCCAACCCGGAAGCCAGCTGCACCAATGTGTCAGAGGAAACACCGTGCACCTGGCAACCTTGGTTAGCGCGCACTGCGCCCGGCCCGCCACAGGAGACAAGGATTTCAAGGATTTCCCTCAAACTCCCTCCCAAACTTCCCTCCCTAACCCGGACGACGCTAGGCCAATTGTGCGTTGCCCCACGGACCTCCCGGTCACGGCCGGTTACGACAGAGCCTGGGCGCGAACCCAGAGTCTCTGGTGGCACAGCTGGCGCTGCAGTAGAGCACTGCGCCACCCGGGAGGCCCTTCACATGATTTAATCTAATTTACTGACCTCAAGCAGACCAACATAGTCCCTGTGCCCAAAAAAACAAAGGTAACCTGACTGCCCTGTAGCACCAACATCGGTAGCCATGAAGTGCTTTGAAAGGCTGGTATTGGCTATCAACAACATCATCCTGCTTGGCTATCAACACCATCATCCTGCATACCACCCCAACAGATCCACAGATGATGCAATCACACTCCACACTGCCCTTTCCCACCTGGACAAAAGGAACACCCATGTGAGAATGCTGTTCATTGACTACAGCTCAGCGTTCAGCACCATAGTGCCCTCAAAGCTCATCAATAAGCTAAGGACCCTGGGACTAAACACCTCCCTCTGCAACTGGATCCTGGACTTCCTGACAGGCTGCCCCCAGGTGGTAAGGGTAGGGAACAACACATCTGCCACGTTGATTCTCAACACAGGGGCCCCTCAGGGGTGCATGTTTAGTCCCCTCCTGTACTCCCTGTTCACCTAGGACTGCACGGCCATGCATGACTCCAACACTATCATTAAGTTTGCTGATGACACAATGGTGGTAGGCCTGATCACAGACAACGCTGAGACAGCCTATAGGGAGGAGGTCAGTGTGGTGCCAGGATAACAACCTCTCCCTCAATGTGAGCAAGACAAAGGATATGATCTTGGAATACAGGAAAAGACGGGCCGAAAACGTCCCGAGAGTTTCAAGTTCCTTGGTGTCCACATCACCAACGAACTATCATGGTCCAAACACACCAAGACAGTTCCCTTCAGGAGATTGAAAAGATTTGGCGTGGGTCCCCAGATCTTCAAAAGTTATATAGCTGCACCATTGAGAGCATCCTGATTGACCGGTTGCATCACCGCCTGGTATGGTAACTGCTCGTTATCCGACCGTGAGGCGCTACCAAGGGAAGTGCATACAGCCCAGTACATCACTGGGGCCAAGCCATCCAAGACCTTTTCCCTTCTCGAGACTGAAAAGATTTGACGTGGGTCCCCAGATCTTCAAAAAGTTATACAGCTGCACCATTGAGAGCATCCTGACCGGTTGGTATGGTAACTGCTCGTTATCCGACCGTGAGGCACTACAGAGGGAAGTGCATACAGCCCAGCCAAGACATCATGGACCTCTATACTAGTCAGAGGAAGGACTAAAATATTGTCAAAGACCCAAGTCATAGACTGTTCTCTCTGCTACCTTACGGCAAGCGGTACCGGAGTGCCAAGTCATAGACTGTTCTCTCTGCTACCTTACGGCAAGCGGTACCGGAGTGCCAAGTCATAGACTGTTCTCTCTGCTACCTTACGGCAAGCGGTACCGGAGTGCCAAGTCTAGGTCCTAAAGGATCCTTAACAGCTTAACGACACGCCATAAGACTGCTGGACAATGAATCAAATGGCCAATGGACTATTTACATTGACACCCCACTATTTACATTGACACCCCACTATTTACATTGTTGGTTAAGGGCTTGTAAGTAAGCATTTCACGGCATATCTGACAAATAAAATGTGATTTTGATTTGATTGTACAATATTTGCACATAATTCTTTCTAAAAATCCTCCAAACTCTGTCAAGTTGGTTGTTGATCATTTCTAAAACAGCCATTTTCAAGTCTTGCCAAAGTTTTTCAAGACAATTTCAGTCAGAGGGCACAATGAGGGTCGTCTTAGTAAGGAACTCTAGTCCATTCGGAAAGCAATCAGAACCCTTACACTTTTCCCACATTTTGCTACGTTACAGCCTTATTCTAAAATGTATTAAAAATTTTAAAAATCCCCCCACATCATTCTAAACACCATACCCCGCAATGACAAAGCGAAGATAGGTATTTAGAAATCATTGCGCTCTTCATCAACATCAAGTCCATCTGAGCTAGAAACAAACTGCAAAAGTCCAAATTATGTTTTTTCAATTCAGTCCAGTGACCAGGCATAGACTGTGTCCCAAATGACAGCCTATTCCCTATATAGTGCACTACTTTTGATCAGATCTGTGTAGCAGGCATACATCCCTCACCAGGCTGAAGAGGGAGAGACTCATGAGTCATCGACTTGGAGGCTAGCCCAATAACATTATGAGACATTTATAGATGGATAAACAGCACAATCTCAAACACTGCCATTCAAAAAAAGGTCACCCATTGTAGGAGAGAATGAAAGCTATGGGAGAGGAGAAAAAAAAATACGTATAGGTTATTTACAGCGATTTAAAGTCTCCTCACTTCTGTCTTTACAATAGAGTAGCCTAGCATGCAGTGACTTTATATCAAGTTCTAGAAATATGAAGTATGTCAACGTGAATTATATGACTCTATTATTTATTTTATTTAAATTAAATTTAATTAAATATTCCTGAGAAATATTCCTAGAAGGAATAACAGTGATCAGATTCATCAGATGAATCTTTTTTTTTTTTAGGGGAGATTTCCATTCCCACAAACACCTTATTTTGAACAGCCCCACTCTGAGACACACGTGTTCAAGACGGGAGACGGCTCCCGATACCCAATAACAGTTTGAGAATATTGAAAGGACAATGTGTTAGTGTGTGTGGTTGGTATTCACAGGGCCGTGTGGTCACTGGATGATGGTGACAAAATAAAGTGTTTTTTTTTTTTTATTCTGCCTGACAACACAAACCTGCTCATACCGGGGCAAGTGACAACAAAAAAAAGGAAGAACTTGTCGGAATAGTGGGGTGCGCGCACATACACACACACAGCTGTCCAATCTTGTCATCTCGGGCATGGTGGGGTCACTTTATTATAAAATGTAGAAATCCAGTCAGTTTTATTTAATCAGCTGAAAAGGGCAAAGTGTTTCCACATCATTAATCAAGTGCTCTTTCTCCCAGGGGGTTCAGTCTGCTCCATGCACCACACACACACACACACACACACACACACAAACATACTCTATCACGCACGCGCGCGTACACACACACACGATATCACGCACACACACACACACACACGTGTACACACACACACACACACGCACGCACTAGCAAACACGTGCACAACAGCACACACACGCACGCACACGCTATCACGCACACGCACGCACACACACACACACACAAACATACTCTATCACGCACGCGCGCGTACACACACACACGATATCACGCACACACGCACACACACACACACGTGTACACACACACACACACACACACGCACGCACTAGCAAACACGTGCACAACAGCACACACACACACGCACACGCTATCACGCACACGCACGCACACACACACACACACAAACACGCCCAACAGCATGCACGCACACACACACGCATGCTCACACACACACACACACACACACACACATGCTCACAATACACCTGTCATTAGGAGAACAAAGCAGAGGAGGAGGAGGACTCTCACAGAGCAGGAGGAGGAGTCTCACAGAGGAGGAGGAGGAGTCTCACAGAGGAGGAGGAGGAGTCTCAGAGAGAGAGCCAATGGTTTCCCAACTCTGAATTTAATTTGAATTTACCCACTCGCCACCTGAAGCATCATTTTAATTGAATTGTAATTAAAGGAAGAGGAATTTCATTCGACAAATAATATATATATATTTGTTTTACAATCACTTTGCCAATAATTTCAGAACCTTGTGGTCCTTTTTCTAAACTCAAAACGGTCATCAGTTGTAACACAGGCTGTCCAATGTTCAAAACATTGCATTGTGTATTCATATCTTTAAAAAAAACCTTGCACTTGCAGAATCATCGGTTCAAATAACTCATTTATCATGAAATACCATAGGAACATTAATTTAGATCACCCACACACAAGATACCAATAGTTTCAGTGTGTAGTTGTTCGTACAATCATTAAATATTGTCTAGTTGTTCGTACAATCATTTGATACATGTTTCATTATGGTACTACACGTAAATACATCACTGTAGAAGGACTAGTAGAAAGAATACTACAGACTCAGTGGAATCAATCTGAAATGTTTTGATGAAATACAATAAAATCACAACATAGGTTTCTTTGAATCAAAGCAAAAACTACAGTAAAACATCAACAACAGTGTTCCCCACCTGGCTTGCTGTAAAAAGTTAAACAAAGGATGGATTTGAGTCTTTGAACATTTTTTGAATCTTTGGGCGAATCCAGGCCTGACGCTGGTCTGCCGTGATGTCACTGCACGCGTCATCCATGGACTGGATGACGCGGTTGATCTTCTGAGATTTGGTTGAATCATTGTAGCTGCCTCAGTCATTGTCATGATTTACGACACGGTCTACAACTATTGCTCGGATTTGATTGGACACTCTTTGCTGTTGCTGCCGCTGTCTTGGTCCATGGCCTTGTCCTCTACCACGTTCCCCCACAACTCTAAATGAGGCCCATGACAACCTCTCAGAAGGGGTGCTTGTCCTCTACCACACCTCTAAGACGAGGCCCATGACCACCTCTCAGAAGGGGTGCTCGTCCCCTGCCATTCCTTTAGCCATTGTGGTACGAGTACATAGTGAACTGAGTGGTATCCACCTGCAACAACTTAGTGATAACATCAAACACATCATCAAGCATTGCATACATATTATCCAGATACTGACTGTTAGCACTTGGTGGCTTATAAAACGTCTTAGCGATAAAATCCCGTTAACGGGATTGATTTGACAAACGCCAGTGAAATTGCAGGGTGCCAAATTCAAACAACAGATATCTCATAATTAAAATTCCTCAAACATACAAGTATTATACACTTCTTGTTAATCCAACCACAGTGTCCGATTTCAAAAAGGCTTTATGGCGAAAGCACACCATGTGATTATGTTAGGTCAGTGCCTAGTCACAAAAAAAACAGCCATTTTCATTTAAAATGAATGACTAACCTTTGATGATCTTCATCAGATGGCACTCATAGGACTTCATGTTGCACAATACATGTATGTTTTGTTCGATAAAGTTCATATTTATATCAAAAAATCTCAGTTTACATTGGCGCGTTATGTTTTGCCTCCAAAACATCCGGTGAATTTACAGAGAGCCACATCAATTTACAGAAATACTCATCATAAACTTTGATGAAAGATACAAATGTTATACATAGGATTAAAGATAAACGTCTCCTTAATGCAAAAGCTGTGTCAGATTTCAAAAAAGCTTTACGTCTAAAGCACACCATGCAATAATCTGAGTACTGCGCTCAGCCACCAAAACAAGCCATACAGATACCCGTAGTGGAGTCAACAAAAGTCATAAATAGCATTATAAATATTCACTTACCTTTGATGATCTTCATCGGAATGCACTCCCATGAATCCCAGTTCCACAATAAATGTTTGTTTTGTTCAACGAAGTCCATCTTTATGTCAAAATACCTACTTTATGTTCGCGTGTTTAGTTTACTAATCCACATGCATAAAGAGCGGGCACTAAGTCCAGACAAAAAGTCAAAAAAGTTCCATTAAAATTCGTAGAAACATATCAAACGATATATATAATCAATCTTTAGGATGTTTTTATCATAAATCTTCAATAATATTCCAACCGGACAATTCCGTTGTCAATAGAAAGGAAAGAGAACGACCGTAGCCGTAGCGCTCACGGCCACGTGCGAGACACAACCTTTCAGCTTTCAGCCTGACCACTTGTTGAAACAGCTCTTATTCGCTCCCCTTTCACAATAGAAGCCTGAAATAACTTTCTAAAGACTGTTGACATCTAGTGGAAGCCTTAGGAAGTGCAATTTGACCCCATTTACACTGGATATTGGATAGGCATTCACTTGAAAAACTACAAACCTCAGATTTCCCACTTCCTGGTTGGATTTTTCTCAGGTTTTTGCCTGCCATATGAGTTCTGTTATACTCACAGACATCATTCAAACAGTTTTAGAAACATCAGAGTGTTTTCTATCCAAACCTACTAATAATATGCATATCCTAGCTTCTGAGCCTGAATAGCAAGCAGTTTACTCTGGGCACTCTTTTCATCCGGAAGTGAAAATACTGCCCCCTATCCCAAAGAAGATGTATAGCAGCACCACAAAATAAGAGGCTTTAGATGAAGCAGGTGAACTTGCAACCACAATACTTCAAGAACATTTGACATGAGTTCCTCTGTAAGTTTTACAGTAACATGACTCTGAACATATACAACAGCAACACCTCCCCCACAGGCATTCCTGTCTTTAATGTAAATGTTAAATCCCTGTAATTTTATATTTTAACCTTTTATTTTAACTAGGCAAGTCCGTTAAGATCAAATTCTTATTTACAATAACGGCCTACACTGGCCAAACCCGGGCCGACGCCGGACGACGCTGGAGCCAATTGTGTGCCACCCTATGGGACTCCCAATCACGGCCAGTTGTGATACAGCCTGGTTTCGAATCCAGGCTATGTCTGTAGTGACACCTCTAGCACTGAGATGCAGTGGCTTCGACCGCTTGTCACGTCTGCTCCCTCTCCGGCCTCTAGGTCCCCAGGCTGTTCGTTATGGCGCACACCTGTCACCATCGTTATGCGCACCTGCGCGTCATCAGACTCACCTGGACTCCATCACTCCCCTGATTACCTTCCCTATACATGTCACTTCTTTTGGTTCCTAGGCGTTATTGTTTCTGTTCCATGTCTGTGCGTTGTTCCTGTTTCTTATTTTTGTACTATGTTGTGTATATTTATTAAAACACTCACTCCCTGAATTTGCTTCCCGACTCTCAGCACACATCGTTCCACCGATACTCAGGAGCCCAGTATTGTTACTGATATATCATTACATTAATAATCTAAGTGAATTTGAGATGGTCAGTATATGAATGTTATCCGATGTTAGCAAGTCATTGAATTAACAATAATGTAAGCTTTCTGCCTATATCAGATATGTCTATGTCCTGGGAAATGATCTTGGTACTTACAACCTCATGCTAATCCCATTAGCCTACGTTAGCTCAAAAATCCCGTATTTAATGAAGGCTACATTTACATTAAATGGGTTATTCTTAGCCCTTTCATTGGTAGCTTATCAGTTATGTTGGGCCGAAACTACTGATACTGAGGTGTGGCTCTCTCATTCCTCCTAGGCTTTTGGGAGGGAGGGTGGACAATGAGCCTGTCGTAACGTATGTAAGCAATGTTCCCATGCTCTCTGGCAGCTTTCATAGCTGGGATAAGTTCTTTCTGCCTCTGTCACACAGCTTCAGAGAAGTCCTCAACCGTCGTATAATCCATCTGCAGCTATTCAGTGATCATTTTGTTTTTCTTACTTTCTCCTCAGACTTGGCCCAGTTCATCTGGAGAATGCCAATATGGCTGACGCGTGGCTTCAAAGCCTCTCATTGGCCAATACATAGCATCAGCAATACAAGTTTTATTTACATAATTGGCTTGAAGCCAATTTGTCAACTCAGCCAAGTCTGAAAACTGTAAGTGACAGGACCTAAGAGATGCACTGTCTGTTGAGTCACAGGACCTAGGAGATAGACTGTCTGCTGAGTCACAGGAGTTAGGAGATACAGTCTGCTGAGTCACATGACCTAGGAGATACACTGTCTGCTGAGTCACAGGACCTAGGAGATATACTGTCTACTGAGTCACAGGACCTAGGAGATACACTGCCTGCTGAGTGACAGGACCTAGGAGATATACTGCCTGCTCAGTGACAGGACCTAGGAGATACACTGCCTGCTGAGTCACAGGACCTAGGAGATACACTGCCTGCTGAGTCACAGGACCTAGGAGATACACTGCCTGCTGAGTCACAGGACCTAGGAGATACACTGCCTGCTGAGTCACAGGACCTAGGAGATACACTGTCTGCTGAGTCACAGGACATAGGAGATACACTGTCTGCTGAGTCACAGGACCTAGGAGATACACTGCCTGCTCAGTGACAGGACCTAGGAGATACACTGTCTGCTGACTCACAGGACCTAGGAGATACACTGCCTGCTGAGTCACAGGACCTAGGAGATACACTGCCTGCTGAGTCACTGGAGTTAGGAGAAACTGCCTTCTGAGTCACAGGACCTAGGAGATACACTGTCTGCTGAGTCACAGGACCTAGGAGATACACTGTCTGCTGAGTCACAGGACCTAGGAGATACACTGTCTGCTGAGTCACAGGACCTAGGAGATACACTGTCTGCTGAGTCACAGGACCTAGGAGATACACTGCCTGCTGAGTCACAGGACCTAGGAGATACACTGTCTGCTGAGTCACAGGACCTAGGAGATACACTGTCTGCTGAGTCACAGGACCTAGGAGATACACTGCCTGCTGAGTGGCAGGATCTAGGAGATACACTGCCTGCTCAGTGACAGGACCTAGGAGATACAATGTCTGCTGAGTCACAGGACCTAGGAGATACACTGCCTGCTGAGTCACAGGACCTAGGAGATACACTGCCTGCTGAGTCACTGGAGATAGGAGATACTGCCTGCTGAGTCACAGGACCTAGGAGATACACTGTCTGCTGAGTCACTGGACCTAGGAGATACACTGTCTGCTGAGTCACAGGACCTAGGAGATACACTGTCTGCTGAGTCACAGGGCCTAGGAGATACACTGTCTGCTGAGTCACAGGACCTAGGAGATACACTGTCTGCTGAGTCACAGGACCTAGGAGATACACTGTCTGCTGAGTCACAGGACCTAGGAGATACACTGTCTGCTGAGTCACAGGACCTAGGAGATACACTGCCTGCTGAGTCACAGGACCTAGGAGATACACTGTCTGCTGAGTCACAGGACCTAGGAGATACACTGTCTGCTGAGTCACAGGACCTAGGAGATACACTGCCTGCTGAGTGGCAGGATCTAGGAGATACACTGCCTGCTCAGTGACAGGACCTAGGAGATACAATGTCTGCTGAGTCACAGGACCTAGGAGATACACTGCCTGCTGAGTCACAGGACCTAGGAGATACACTGCCTGCTGAGTCACTGGAGATAGGAGATACTGCCTGCTGAGTCACAGGACCTAGGAGATACACTGTCTGCTGAGTCACTGGACCTAGGAGATACACTGTCTGCTGACTCACAGGACCTAGGAGATACACTGTCTGCTGAGTCTCAGGACCTAGGAGATACACTGCCTGCTGAGTCACAGGACCTAGCAGATACACTGCCTGCTCAGTGACAGGACCTAGGAGATACACTGTCTGCTGACTCACAGGACCTAGGAGATACACTGCCTGCTGAGTCACAGGACCTAAGAGATACACTGCCTGCTGAGTCATTGGAGTTAGGAGATACTGCCTGCTGAGTCACAGGACCTAGGAGATACACTGTCTGCTGAGTCACAGGACCTAGGAGATACACTGTCTGCTGAGTCACAGGGCCTAGGAGATACACTGTCTGCTGAGTCACAGGACCTAGGAGATACACTGTCTGCTGAGTCACAGGACCTAGGAGATACACTGTCTGCTGAGTCACAGGACCTAGGAGATACACTGCCTGCTGAGTGGCAGGATCTAGGAGATACACTGCCTGCTCAGTGACAGGACCTAGGAGATACAATGTCTGCTGAGTCACAGGACCTAGGAGATACACTGCCTGCTGAGTCACAGGACCTAGGAGATACACTGCCTGCTGAGTCACTGGAGATAGGAGATACTGCCTGCTGAGTCACAGGACCTAGGAGATACACTGTCTGCTGAGTCACTGGACCTAGGAGATACACTGTCTGCTGACTCACAGGACCTAGGAGATACACTGCCTGCTGAGTCACAGGACCTAGGAGATACACTGCCTGCTGAGTCACTGGAGATAGGAGATACTGCCTGCTGAGTCACAGGACCTAGGAGATACACTGTCTGCTGAGTCACAGGACCTAGGAGATACACTGTCTGCTGAGTCACTGGACCTAGGAGATACACTGTCTGCTGACTCACAGGACCTAGGAGATACACTGCCTGCTGAGTCACAGGACCTAGGAGATACACTGCCTGCTGAGTCACAGGACCTAGGAGATACACTGTCTGCTGATTCACAGGAGTTAGGAGATACACTGTCTGCTGAGTCACAGGAGTTAGGAGATATACTGCCTGCTGAGTCACAGGACCTAGGAGATATACTGCCTGCTGAGTCACAGGACCTAGGAGATACACTGTCTGCTGAGTCACAGGACCTAGGAGATACACTGCCTGCTCAGTGACAGTTTTTTTTTAGGGATGTGAAGGGATGTGAATTTCTTAAATTCATCCGCCTCATGTTGTCATAGAAATCTATTTCACATGACCGTTTTACATACTGTACCCAATGGGAATAGAACACTTTTGGCTAAATACACTTTTTCCTCTCACTAAGCCTACTCGTGCTCATGCAGAGATCATTTACTTTAAGCGTCACTCTAGAGTCCACTATAATTTGACCGGAAATCACACTTTTTATACTTTGTATATTAAATACCAAATTCCAAATTTTCTAAATGAAGACTTTATACTCTCCAATATATATTTTACATTGTTAGATAAACTCCAGGTATGTCCAGGATTAGTTCTTCATAACTTGATGGGTGGCTACGGGTATTTTTAAGACTATATTATTAATTCATTTGACTGTCATATACTAAAAGGCAAGCCCTTTTATTATTAGACGTTAAGTTTAAAATATTGTTATCCCTTTTTTGTGTCCTGGTTGTATCTCTATCCAACCTTTTTAAAAGTATACAGTTCACAGGGATTATGTCAATAAACAGATGAGGGGTTGGATATCTCCTGAATGGATTGGTGGATTGGACTCCCTGGTGTTTGGCAATATTGAGATGGCTTTATACACTTCTGGGATTGGATTGGCACCAGCTTGGGAGGCCTTTAACTGCATCCCAAATCACACTCTATTCCCTAGGTTACTACAATGGCGTTTGACCATAGTGCACTATATAGGGAATAGGGTGCCATTTGGGACGCATTTTGCTATTAAATCTGTCCAGTAAGGTTGAAGGGGAGGTGATGAGAGGAGCGTTTATTAACAGTGCATATAAACACATTATGACACACGTATTACATTTCCTCACTTGTAAGTTTTGAATTAGGTAGGTGCTATAATCTAAACTCAACGTTGTCGTAACTGAGTCACGCACATACAAGCAGTACCGTGGGGGCGGAGAACAAGCCCCGAGACGCTGCTGTACATTGCCCCCTGGATGCACCAAGATCATAAGGCCATCATGAAGCCATCATAAAGCCATCATAAAGCCATCATAACGCCATCATAAAGCCATCATGAAGCCATCATGAAGCCATCATAATGCCATCATAACACCATCATAAAGCATCATGAAGCCATCATAAAGCCATCATAATCCCATCATAACTCCATCATAAAGCCATCATAACGCCATCATAAAGCCATCATAACTCCATCGTAAATCCATCATAAGGCCATCATAAAGCCATCATAACGCCATCATAAAGCCATCATAACTCCATCGTAAATCCATCATAAGGCCATCATAAAGCCATCATAAAGCCATCATAATGCCATCATAAAGCCATCATAAAGCCATCATAACTCCATCATAAAGCCATCATAAAGCCATCATAACTCCATCGTAAAGCCATCATAAGGCCATCATAAAGCCATCATAAAGCCATCATAAGGCCATCATAAAGCCATCAAAAATCCATCATAATGCCATCATAACGCCATCATAAAGCAAACATAACGGAGCATTACGTGATGGAGCATTACAGTGCTAAAAAAAAAATCTCTGTTTATTTGTAGTTTTTTTTTCATGCATATTATTGCCTCAGCAGTTCTCTCCTTAATTCCGTGTAATGTTTTGTGCTCAGCGCCCCCCCCCCCCCCCCCCCCCCCCTCCCCCCCTCACCACACCTCCCTCCCCCGCCATGTACTTCTGAACAATACACACATTATAGATTTTGCACAGAGCGTGTGGTACAAAATGCACACAATGGTAATCAATAAACTGTATGCCGTTGTCGCGTACTCTGCTGACCCATCTCAATAGGACTTGTGCTATATGCTTTTCACACCGTAGCACAAACAGTTAGATGAAACAATTTCATTTGGGCTCATCACAATCACCACGTTGACGTTAAAATTGGAGAATATCGTGAAGGAAATAATTACATCTAGAATATTCTATGGTGAAGGTGTTGCATGGTGAAAGAAAGGCAATGCTTTGGCAGCACACAGAACCACCTCACTCCTTTCCATTTCATTCTTGTCCTATTGAGATAGAAACCAGACAGCAGCCCTTGATTGTCAATGAAAGCAAAGCGCCGGCCTCTCTCTCTCTCTCTCCCTCTCTCCCTTAATTTGAATCCTTATTTCCTCTCTCATTATGAGAATACAGCAGGTGGTAGGTGGAGAATATTGCAGTTAAATAAAGCTTCATTTCACAGCTACAATGGTTTGCAAAGCCAAGACATTGTGCCTGTTGTTTAGTTTAGTGTAACATCCTAAGTGCTGATGTTCTGCTTCAGGCATTATGATGGCTTTATGATGGCGTTATGATGGCTTTATGATGGCTTTATGATGGCTTTATGATGGCTTCATGATGGCGTTATGATGGCGTTATGATGGCGTTATGATGGCGTTATGATGGCTTTATGATGATGTTATGATGGCGTTATGATGGCTTTATGATGGCTTTATGATGGCGTTATGATGGCTTTATGATGGCGTTATGTTGGCTTTATGATGACGTTATGATAGCTTTATGATGGCATTATGATGGCTTTATGATGGCGTTATGTTGGCTTTATGATGACGTTATGATGGCTTTAGGATGGCATTATGCTGGCGTTATGATGGCATTATGCTGGCGTTATGATGGCATAATGCTGGCGTTATGCTGGCGTTATGATGGCATTATGCTGGCGTTATGATGGAGGTATGCTGGCGTTATGATGGTGTTATGCTGGAGTTATGATGGCGGTATGATGGCGTTATGATGGTGTTAGGTAGGCATTATGTTGGTTTTATGATGGGGAAATGATTGTTTAAGCTAGGGACATAGAAGATCATATTCAGAGTGGCTTTGTGCACAAGCATCATTAAAACATGCTCTCAATGTCAGGGCCTGTATTCAACACAATACGACAACAAGAAGGGCCTGTATTCTACACCATACAGTATGTAGCAGGGCCTGTATTCTACACCATACAGTATGTAGCAGGGCCTGTATTCTACATCATACAGTATGTAGCAGGGCCTGTATTCTACACCATACAGTATGTAGCAGGGCCTGTATTCTACACCATACAGTATGTAGCAGGGCCTGTATTCTACACCATACAGTATGTAGCAGGGCCTGTATTCTACACCATACAGTATGTAACAGGGCCTGTATTCTACATCATACAGTATGTAGCAGGGCCTGTATTCTACACCATACAGTATGTAGCAGGGCCTGTATTCTACACCATACGGTATGTAGCAGGGCCTGTATTCTACATCATACAGTATGTAGCAGGGCCTGTATTCAACACAATACGACAACAAGAAGGGCCTGTATTCTACATCATACAGTATGTAGCAGGGCCTGTATTCTACACCATACAGTATGTAGCAGGGCCTGTATTCTACACCATACAGTATGTAGCAGGGCCTGTATTCTACACCATACAGTATGTAGCAGGGCCTGTATTCTACACCATACGGTATGTAGCAGGGCCTGTATTCTACACCATACGGTATGTAGCAGGGCATGTATTCTACACCATACAGTATGTAGCAGGGCCTGTATTCTACACCATACAGTATGTAGCAGGGCCTGTATTCTACACCATACGGTATGTAGCAGGGCATGTATTCTACACCATACGGTATGTAGCAGGGCCTGTATTCTACATCATACAGTATGTAGCAGGGCCTGTATTCTACATCATACAGTATGTAGCAGGGCCTGTATTCTACATCATACAGTATGTAGCAGGGCCTGTATTCTACACCATACAGTATGTAGCAGGGCCTGTATTCTACACCATACAGTATGTAGCAGGGCATGTATTCTACATCATACAGTATGTAGCAGGGCCTATATTCTACACCATACAGTATGTAGCAGGGCCTGTAGTCTACATTATACAGTATGTAGCAGGGCCAGTATTCTACACCATACAGTATGTAGCAGGGCCTGTATTCTACACCATACAGTATGTAGCAGGGCCTGTATTCTACATCATACAGTATGTAGCAGGGCCTGTATTCTACACCATACAGTATGTAGCAGGGCCTGTATTCTACACCATACGGTATGTAGCAGGGCCTGTATTCTACATCATACAGTATGCAGCAGGGCCTGTATTCTACACCATACAGTATGTAGCAGGGCATGTATTCTACACCATACAGTATGTAGCAGGGCCTGTATTCTACACCATACAGTATGTAGCAGGGCCTGTATTCTACACCATACGGTATGTAGCAGGGCCTGTATTCTACACCATACGGTATGTAGCAGGGCCTGTATTCTACATCATACAGTATGTAGCAGGGCCTGTATTCTACATCATACAGTATGTAGCAGGGCCTGTATTCTACATCATACAGTATGTAGCAGGGCCTGTATTCTACACCATACAGTATGTAGCAGGGCCTGTATTCTACATCATACAGTATGTAGCAGGGCCTGTATTCTACATCATACAGTATGTAGCAGGGCATGTATTCTACATCATACAGTATGTAGCAGGGCCTATATTCTACACCATACAGTATGTAGCAGGGCCTGTAGTCTACATTATACAGTATGTAGCAGGGCCAGTATTCTACACCATACAGTATGTAGCAGGGCCTGTATTCTACACCATACAGTATGTAGCAGGGCCTGTATTCTACATCATACAGTATGTAGCAGGGCCTGTATTCTACACCATACAGTATGTAGCAGGGCCTGTATTCTACACCATACGGTATGTAGCAGGGCCTGTATTCTACATCATACAGTATGTAGCAGGGCCTGTATTCTACACCATACAGTATGTAGCAGGGCCTGTATTCTACACCATACAGTATGTAGCAGGGCCTGTATTCTACACCATACGGTATGTAGCAGGGCCTGTATTCTACACCATACAGTATGTAGCAGGGCCTGTATTCTACGCCATACAGTATGTAGCAGGGCCTGTATTCTAAATCGTACAGTATGTAGCAGGGCCTGTATTCTACATTGTACAGTATGTAGCAGGGCCTGTATTCTACACCATACAGTATGTAGCAGGGCCTGTATTCTACATCATACAGTATGTAGCAGGGCCTGTATTCTACACCATACAGTATGTAGCAGGGCCTGTATTCTACACCATACAGTATGTAGCAGGGCCTGTATTCTACATCATACAGTATGTAGCAGGGCCTGTATTCTACACCATACGGTATGTAGCAGGGCCTGTATTCTACATCATACAGTATGTAGCAGGGCCTGTATTCTACATCATACAGTATGTAGCAGGGCCTGTATTCTACACCATACAGTATGTAGCAGGGCATGTATTCTACACCATACAGTATGTAGCAGGGCCTGTATTCTACACCATACAGTATGTAGCAGGGCCTGTATTCTACACCATACGGTATGTAGCAGGGCCTGTATTCTACACCATACGGTATGTAGCAGGGCATGTATTCTACACCATACAGTATGTAGCAGGGCCTGTATTCTACACCATACAGTATGTAGCAGGGCCTGTATTCTACACCATACGGTATGTAGCAGGGCCTGTATTCTACACCATACGGTATGTAGCAGGGCCTGTATTCTACATCATACAGTATGTAGCAGGGCCTGTATTCTACATCATACAGTATGTAGCAGGGCCTGTATTCTACATCATACAGTATGTAGCAGGGCCTGTATTCTACACCATACAGTATGTAGAAGGGCCTGTATTCTACATTATACAGTATGTAGCAGGGCCAGTATTCTACACCATACAGTATGTAGCAGGGCCTGTATTCTACACCATACAGTATGTAGCAGGGCCTGTATTCTACATCATACAGTATGTAGCAGGGCCTGTATTCTACACCATACAGTATGTAGCAGGGCCTGTATTCTACACCATACAGTATGTAGCAGGGCCTGTATTCTACACCATACGGTATGTAGCAGGGCCTGTATTCTACACCATACGGTATGTAGCAGGGCCAGTATTCTACATCATACAGTATGTAGCAGGGCCTGTATTCTACATCATACAGTATGTAGCAGGGCCTGTATTCTACATCATACAGTATGTAGCAGGGCCTGTATTCTACACCATACAGTATGTAGCAGGGCCTGTATTCTACATCATACAGTATGTAGCAGGGCCTGTATTCTACATCATACAGTATGTAGCAGGGCATGTATTCTACATCATACAGTATGTAGCAGGGCCTATATTCTACACCATACAGTATGTAGCAGGGCCTGTATTCTACACCATACAGTATGTAGCAGGGCCTGTATTCTACATCATACAGTATGTAGCAGGGCCTGTATTCTACACCATACAGTATGTAGAAGGGCCTGTATTCTACATTATACAGTATGTAGCAGGGCCAGTATTCTACACCATACAGTATGTAGCAGGGCCTGTATTCTACACCATACAGTATGTAGCAGGGCCTGTATTCTACATCATACAGTATGTAGCAGGGCCTGTATTCTACACCATACAGTATGTAGCAGGGCCTGTATTCTACACCATACAGTATGTAGCAGGGCCTGTATTCTACACCATACGGTATGTAGCAGGGCCTGTATTCTACACCATACGGTATGTAGCAGGGCCAGTATTCTACATCATACAGTATGTAGCAGGGCCTGTATTCTACATCATACAGTATGTAGCAGGGCCTGTATTCTACATCATACAGTATGTAGCAGGGCCTGTATTCTACACCATACAGTATGTAGCAGGGCCTGTATTCTACATCATACAGTATGTAGCAGGGCCTGTATTCTACATCATACAGTATGTAGCAGGGCATGTATTCTACATCATACAGTATGTAGCAGGGCCTATATTCTACACCATACAGTATGTAGCAGGGCCTGTATTCTACATTATACAGTATGTAGCAGGGCCAGTATTCTACACCATACAGTATGTAGCAGGGCCTGTAATCTACACCATACGGTATGTAGCAGGGCCTGTATTCTACATCATACAGTATGTAGCAGGGCCTGTATTCAACACAATACGACAACAAGAAGGGCCTGTATTCTACATCATACAGTATGTAGCAGGGCCTGTATTCTACACCATACAGTATGTAGCAGGGCCTGTATTCTACACCATACAGTATGTAGCAGGGCCTGTATTCTACACCATACAGTATGTAGCAGGGCCTGTATTCTACACCATACGGTATGTAGCAGGGCCTGTATTCTACACCATACGGTATGTAGCAGGGCCTGTATTCTACATAATACAGTATGTAGCAGGGCCTGTATTCTACATCATACAGTATGTAGCAGGGCCTGTATTCTACATCATACAGTATGTAGCAGGGCCTGTATTCTACATCATACAGTATGTAGCAGGGCCTGTATTCTACATCATACAGTATGTAGCAGGGCCTGTATTCTACACCATACAGTATGTAGCAGGGCCTGTATTCTACATCATACAGTATGTAGCAGGGCCTGTATTCTACATCATACAGTATGTAGCAGGGCATGTATTCTACATCATACAGTATGTAGCAGGGCCTATATTCTACACCATACAGTATGTAGCAGGGCCTGTATTCTACACCATACAGTATGTAGCAGGGCCTGTATTCTACACCATACAGTATGTAGCAGGGCCTGTATTCTACACCATACGGTATGTAGCAGGGCCTGTATTCTACACCATACGGTATGTAGCAGGGCCAGTATTCTACATCATACAGTATGTAGCAGGGCCTGTATTCTACATCATACAGTATGTAGCAGGGCCTGTATTCTACATCATACAGTATGTAGCAGGGCCTGTATTCTACACCATACAGTATGTAGCAGGGCCTGTATTCTACATCATACAGTATGTAGCAGGGCCTGTATTCTACATCATACAGTATGTAGCAGGGCATGTATTCTACATCATACAGTATGTAGCAGGGCCTATATTCTACACCATACAGTATGTAGCAGGGCCTGTATTCTACACCATACAGTATGTAGCAGGGCCTGTATTCTACATCATACAGTATGTAGCAGGGCCTGTATTCTACACCATACAGTATGTAGAAGGGCCTGTATTCTACATTATACAGTATGTAGCAGGGCCAGTATTCTACACCATACAGTATGTAGCAGGGCCTGTATTCTACACCATACAGTATGTAGCAGGGCCTGTATTCTACATCATACAGTATGTAGCAGGGCCTGTATTCTACACCATACAGTATGTAGCAGGGCCTGTATTCTACACCATACAGTATGTAGCAGGGCCTGTATTCTACACCATACGGTATGTAGCAGGGCCTGTATTCTACACCATACGGTATGTAGCAGGGCCAGTATTCTACATCATACAGTATGTAGCAGGGCCTGTATTCTACATCATACAGTATGTAGCAGGGCCTGTATTCTACATCATACAGTATGTAGCAGGGCCTGTATTCTACACCATACAGTATGTAGCAGGGCCTGTATTCTACATCATACAGTATGTAGCAGGGCCTGTATTCTACATCATACAGTATGTAGCAGGGCATGTATTCTACATCATACAGTATGTAGCAGGGCCTATATTCTACACCATACAGTATGTAGCAGGGCCTGTATTCTACATTATACAGTATGTAGCAGGGCCAGTATTCTACACCATACAGTATGTAGCAGGGCCTGTAATCTACACCATACGGTATGTATTAGGGCCTGTATTCTACATCATACAGTATGTAGCAGGGCCTGTATTCAACACAATACGACAACAAGAAGGGCCTGTATTCTACATCATACAGTATGTAGCAGGGCCTGTATTCTACACCATACAGTATGTAGCAGGGCCTGTATTCTACACCATACAGTATGTAGCAGGGCCTGTATTCTACACCATACAGTATGTAGCAGGGCCTGTATTCTACACCATACGGTATGTAGCAGGGCCTGTATTCTACACCATACGGTATGTAGCAGGGCCTGTATTCTACATAATACAGTATGTAGCAGGGCCTGTATTCTACATCATACAGTATGTAGCAGGGCCTGTATTCTACATCATACAGTATGTAGCAGGGCCTGTATTCTACATCATACAGTATGTAGCAGGGCCTGTATTCTACATCATACAGTATGTAGCAGGGCCTGTATTCTACACCATACAGTATGTAGCAGGGCCTGTATTCTACATCATACAGTATGTAGCAGGGCCTGTATTCTACATCATACAGTATGTAGCAGGGCATGTATTCTACATCATACAGTATGTAGCAGGGCCTATATT
Source organism: Oncorhynchus mykiss (assembly GCF_013265735.2). NCBI lineage: Eukaryota > Metazoa > Chordata > Actinopteri > Salmoniformes > Salmonidae > Oncorhynchus > Oncorhynchus mykiss. The sequence goes on along the minus strand of NC_048570.1, from coordinate 3,399,382 downwards.
CTACACACTACAGTATGTAGCAGGGCCTGTATTCTACACCATACAGTATGTAGCAGGGCCTGTATTCTACATCATACAGTATGTAGCAGGGCCTGTATTCTACACCATACAGTATGTAGAAGGGCCTGTATTCTACATTATACAGTATGTAGCAGGGCCAGTATTCTACACCATACAGTATGTAGCAGGGCCTGTATTCTACACCATACAGTATGTAGCAGGGCCTGTATTCTACATCATACAGTATGTAGCAGGGCCTGTATTCTACACCATACAGTATGTAGCAGGGCCTGTATTCTACACCATACAGTATGTAGCAGGGCCTGTATTCTACACCATACGGTATGTAGCAGGGCCTGTATTCTACACCATACGGTATGTAGCAGGGCCAGTATTCTACATCATACAGTATGTAGCAGGGCCTGTATTCTACATCATACAGTATGTAGCAGGGCCTGTATTCTACATCATACAGTATGTAGCAGGGCCTGTATTCTACACCATACAGTATGTAGCAGGGCCTGTATTCTACATCATACAGTATGTAGCAGGGCCTGTATTCTACATCATACAGTATGTAGCAGGGCATGTATTCTACATCATACAGTATGTAGCAGGGCCTATATTCTACACCATACAGTATGTAGCAGGGCCTGTATTCTACATTATACAGTATGTAGCAGGGCCAGTATTCTACACCATACAGTATGTAGCAGGGCCTGTAATCTACACCATACGGTATGTAGCAGGGCCTGTATTCTACATCATACAGTATGTAGCAGGGCCTGTATTCAACACAATACGACAACAAGAAGGGCCTGTATTCTACATCATACAGTATGTAGCAGGGCCTGTATTATACACCATACAGTATGTAGCAGGGCCTGTATTCTACACCATACAGTATGTAGCAGGGCCTGTATTCTACACCATACAGTATGTAGCAGGGCCTGTATTCTACACCATACGGTATGTAGCAGGGCCTGTATTCTACACCATACGGTATGTAGCAGGGCCTGTATTCTACATAATACAGTATGTAGCAGGGCCTGTATTCTACATGATACAGTATGTAGCAGGGCCTGTATTCTACATCATACAGTATGTAGCAGGGCCTGTATTCTACACCATACAGTATGTAGCAGGGCCTGTATTCTACACCATACAGTATGTAGCAGGGCCTGTATTCTACATCATACAGTATGTAGCAGGGCATGTATTCTACACCATACAGTATGTAGCAGGGCCTGTATTCAACACAATACGACAACAAGAAGGGCCTGTATTCTACATCATACAGTATGTAGCAGGGCCTGTATTCTACACCATACAGTATGTAGCAGGGCCTGTATTCTACACCATACAGTATGTAGCAGGGCCTGTATTCTACACCATACAGTATGTAGCAGGGCCTGTATTCTACACCATACAGTATGTAGCAGGGCCTGTATTCTACGCCATACAGTATGTAGCAGGGCCTGTATTCTACACCATACAGTATGTAGCAGGGCCTGTATTCTACACCATACAGTATGTAGCAGGGCCTGTATTCTACGCCATACAGTATGTAGCAGGGCCTGTATTCTACATCGTACAGTATGTAGCAGGGCCTGTATTCTACACCATACAGTATGTAGCAGGGCCTGTATTCTACATCATACAGTATGTAGCAGGGCATGTATTCTACATCATACAGTATGTAGCAGGGCCTATATTCTACACCATACAGTATGTAGCAGGGCCTGTATTCTACATTATACAGTATGTAGCAGGGCCAGTATTCTACACCATACAGTATGTAGCAGGGCCTGTAATCTACACCATACGGTATGTAGCAGGGCCTGTATTCTACATCATACAGTATGTAGCAGGGCCTGTATTCAACACAATACGACAACAAGAAGGGCCTGTATTCTACATCATACAGTATGTAGCAGGGCCTGTATTCTACACCATACAGTATGTAGCAGGGCCTGTATTCTACACCATACAGTATGTAGCAGGGCCTGTATTCTACACCATACAGTATGTAGCAGGGCCTGTATTCTACACCATACGGTATGTAGCAGGGCCTGTATTCTACACCATACGGTATGTAGCAGGGCCTGTATTCTACATCATACAGTATGTAGCAGGGCCTGTATTCTACATCATACAGTATGTAGCAGGGCCTGTATTCTACATCATACAGTATGTAGCAGGGCCTGTATTCTACACCATACAGTATGTAGCAGGGCCTGTATTCTACACCATACAGTATGTAGCAGGGCCTGTATTCTACATCATACATTATGTAGCAGGGCATGTATTCTACATCATACAGTATGTAGCAGGGCCTATATTCTACACCATACAGTATGTAGCAGGGCCTGTATTCTACATTATACAGTATGTAGCAGGGCCAGTATTCTACACCATACAGTATGTAGCAGGGCCTGTATTCTACACCATACGGTATGTAGCAGGGCCTGTATTCTACATCATACAGTATGTATCAGGGCCTGTATTCAACACAATACGACAACAAGAAGGGCCTGTATTCTACATCATACAGTATGTAGCAGGGCCTGTATTCTACACCATACAGTATGTAGCAGGGCCTGTATTCTACACCATACAGTATGTAGCAGGGCCTGTATTCTACACCATACAGTATGTAGCAGGGCCTGTATTCTACACCATACAGTATGTAGCAGGGCCTGTATTCTACGCCATACAGTATGTAGCAGGGCCTGTATTCTACACCATACAGTATGTAGCAGGGCCTGTATTCTACACCATACAGTATGTAGCAGGGCCTGTATTCTACGCCATACAGTATGTAGCAGGGCCTGTATTCTACATCGTACAGTATGTAGCAGGGCCTGTATTCTACATCATACAGTATGTAGCAGGGCCTGTATTCTACATCATACAGTATGTAGCAGGGCCTGTATTCTACATCGTACAGTATGTAGCAGGGCCTGTATTCTACACCATACAGTATGTAGCAGGGCCTGTATTCTACATCATACAGTATGTAGCAGGGCCTGTATTCTACACCATACAGTATGTAGCAGGGCCTGTATTCTACATTATACAGTATGTAGCAGGGCCAGTATTCTACACCATACAGTATGTAGCAGGGCCTGTATTCTACACCATACAGTATGTAGCAGGGCCTGTATTCTTCACCATACAGTATGTAGCAGGGCCTGTATTCTACACCATACAGTATGTAGCAGGGCCTGTATTCTACATCATACAGTATGTAGCAGGGCCTGTATTCTACATCATACAGTATGTAGCAGGGCCTATATTCTACATCATACAGTATGTAGCAGGGCCTGTATTCTACATTATACAGTATGTAGCAGGGCCTGTATTCTATACCATACGGTATGTAGCAGGGCCTGTATTCTACACCATACAGTATGTAGCAGGGCCAGTATTCTACACCATACGGTATGTAGCAGGGCCTGTATTCTACATCATACAGTATGTAGCAGGGCCTGTATTCTACACCATACAGTATGTAGCAGGGCCTGTATTCTACACCATACGGTATGTAGCAGGGCCTGTATTCTACATCATACAGTATGTAGCAGGGCCTGTATTCAACACAATACGACAACAAGAAGGGCCTGTATTCTACATCATACAGTATGTAGCAGGGCCTGTATTCAACACAATACGACAACAAGAAGGGCCTGTATTCTACATCATACAGTATGTAGCAGGGCCTGTATTCTACACCATACAGTATGTAGCAGGGCCTGTATTCTACACCATACAGTATGTAGCAGGGCCTGTATTCTACACCATACAGTATGTAGCAGGGCCTGTATTCTACACCATACAGTATGTAGCAGGGCCTGTATTCTACGCCATACAGTATGTAGCAGGGCCTGTATTCTACATCGTACAGTATGTAGCAGGGCCTGTATTCTACATCGTACAGTATGTAGCAGGGCCTGTATTCTACACCATACAGTATGTAGCAGGGCCTGTATTCTACACCATACAGTATGTAGCAGGGCCTGTATTCTAAATCATACAGTATGTAGCAGGGCCTGTATTCTACACCATACGGTATGTAGCAGGGCCTGTATTCTACATCATACAGTATGTAGCAGGGCCTGTATTCTACATCATACAGTATGTAGCAGGGCCTGTATTCTACACCATACAGTATGTAGCAGGGCATGTATTCTACACCATACAGTATGTAGCAGGGCCTGTATTCTACACCATACAGTATGTAGCAGGCTCTGTATTCTACACCATACGGTATGTAGCAGGGCCTGTATTCTACACCATACAGTATGTAGCAGGGCATGTATTCTACACCATACAGTATGTAGCAGGGCCTGTATTCTACACCATACAGTATGTAGCAGGGCCTGTATTCTACACCATACGGTATGTAGCAGGGCCTGTATTCTACACCATACGGTATGTAGCAGGGCCTGTATTCTACATCATACAGTATGTAGCAGGGCCTGTATTCTACATCATACAGTATGTAGCAGGGCCTGTATTTTACATCATACAGTATGTAGCAGGGCCTGTATTCTACACCATACAGTATGTAGCAGGGCCTGTATTCTACACCATACAGTATGTAGCAGGGCCTGTATTCTACACCATACGGTATGTAGCAGGGCCTGTATTCTACACCATACAGTATGTAGCAGGGCCTGTATTCTACACCATACAGTATGTAGCAGGGCCTGTATTCTACACCATACAGTATGTAGCAGGGCCTGTATTCTACACCATACAGTATGTAGCAGGGCCTGTATTCTACGCCATACAGTATGTAGCAGGGCCTGTATTCTACATCGTACAGTATGTAGCAGGGCCTGTATTCTACATCGTACAGTATGTAGCAGGGCCTGTATTCTACACCATACAGTATGTAGCAGGGCCTGTATTCTACACCATACAGTATGTAGCAGGGCCTGTATTCTAAATCATACAGTATGTAGCAGGGCCTGTATTCTACACCATACGGTATGTAGCAGGGCCTGTATTCTACATCATACAGTATGTAGCAGGGCCTGTATTCTACATCATACAGTATGTAGCAGGGCCTGTATTCTACACCATACAGTATGTAGCAGGGCATGTATTCTACACCATACAGTATGTAGCAGGGCCTGTATTCTACACCATACAGTATGTAGCAGGGCCTGTATTCTACACCATACGGTATGTAGCAGGGCCTGTATTCTACACCATACGGTATGTAGCAGGGCCTGTATTCTACATCATACAGTATGTAGCAGGGCCTGTATTCTACATCATACAGTATGTAGCAGGGCCTGTATTCTACATCATACAGTATGTAGCAGGGCCTGTATTCTACACCATACAGTATGTAGCAGGGCCTGTATTCTACACCATACAGTATGTAGCAGGGCCTGTATTCTACACCATACGGTATGTAGCAGGGCCTGTATTCTACACAATACAGTATGTAGCAGGGCCAGTATTCTACACCATACGGTATGTAGCAGGGCCTGTATTCTACACCATACAGTATGGAGCAGGGCCTGTATTCTACATCATACAGTATGTAGCAGGGCCTGTATTCTACACCATACAGTATGTAGCAGGGCCTGTATTCTACACCATACGGTATGTAGCAGGGCCTGTATTCTACACCATACGGTATGTAGCAGGGCCTGTATTCTACACCATACAGTATGTAGCAGGGCCTGTATTCTACACCATACGGTATGTAGCAGGGCCTCTATTCTACACCATACGGTATGTAGCAGGGCCTGTATTCTACACCATACAGTATGTAGCAGGGCCTGTATTCTACATTATACAGTATGTAGCAGGGCCTGTATTCTACATCATACAGTATGTAGCAGGGCCTGTATTCTACATCATACAGTATGTAGCAGGGCCTGTATTCTACACCATACAGTATGTAGCAGGGCATGTATTCTACACCATACAGTATGTAGCAGGGCCTGTATTCTACACCATACAGTATGTAGCAGGCTCTGTATTCTACACCATACGGTATGTAGCAGGGCCTGTATTCTACACCATACAGTATGTAGCAGGGCATGTATTCTACACCATACAGTATGTAGCAGGGCCTGTATTCTACACCATACAGTATGTAGCAGGGCCTGTATTCTACACCATACGGTATGTAGCAGGGCCTGTATTCTACACCATACGGTATGTAGCAGGGCCTGTATTCTACATCATACAGTATGTAGCAGGGCCTGTATTCTACATCATACAGTATGTAGCAGGGCCTGTATTCTACATCATACAGTATGTAGCAGGGCCTGTATTCTACACCATACAGTATGTAGCAGGGCCTGTATTCTACACCATACAGTATGTAGCAGGGCCTGTATTCTACACCATACGGTATGTAGCAGGGCCTGTATTCTACACAATACAGTATGTAGCAGGGCCAGTATTCTACACCATACGGTATGTAGCAGGGCCTGTATTCTACACCATACAGTATGGAGCAGGGCCTGTATTCTACATCATACAGTATGTAGCAGGGCCTGTATTCTACACCATACAGTATGTAGCAGGGCCTGTATTCTACACCATACGGTATGTAGCAGGGCCTGTATTCTACACCATACGGTATGTAGCAGGGCCTGTATTCTACACCATACAGTATGTAGCAGGGCCTGTATTCTACACCATACGGTATGTAGCAGGGCCTCTATTCTACACCATACGGTATGTAGCAGGGCCTGTATTCTACACCATACAGTATGTAGCAGGGCCTGTATTCTACATTATACAGTATGTAGCAGGGCCTGTATTCTACATCATACAGTATGTAGCAGGGCCTATATTCTACATCATACAGTATGTAGCAGGGCCTGTATTCTACATTATACAGTATGTAGCAGGGCCTGTATTCTACATTATACAGTATGTAGCAGGGCCTGTATTCTACATCATACAGTATGTAGCAGGGCCTGTATTCTACATAATACAGTATGTAGCAGGGCCTATATTCTACATCATACAGTATGTAGCAGGGCCTGTATTCTACACCATACAGTATGTAGCAGGGCCTGTATTCTACATCATACAGTATGTAGCAGGGCCTGTATTCTACACCATACAGTATGTAGCAGGGCCTGTATTCTACATCATACAGTATGTAGCAGGGCCTGTATTCTACATCATACAGTATGTAGCAGGGCCTGTATTCTACATCATACAGTATGTAGCAGGGCCTGTATTCTACACCATGCAGTATGTAGCAGGGCCTGTATTCTACAACATGCAGTATGTAGCAGGGCCTGTATTCTACACCATGCAGTATGTAGCAGGGCCTGTATTCTACATCATACAGTATGTAGCAGGGCCTGTATTCTACACCATACAGTATGTAGCAGGGCCTGTACTCAACACCATACAGTACAGTATGTAGCAGGGCCTGTATTCTACACCATACAGTATGTAGCAGGGCCTGTATTCTACATCATACAGTATGTAGCAGGGCCTGTATTCTACATTATACAGTATGTAGCAGGGCCAGTATTCTACATTATACAGTATGTAGCAGGGCCTGTATTCTACATCATGCAGTATGTAGCAGGGCCTGTATTCTACATAATACAGTATGTAGCAGGGCCTATATTCTACATCATACAGTATGTAGCAGGGCCTGTATTCTACATTATACAGTATGTAGCAGGGCTTATATTCTACACCATACAGTATGTAGCAGGGCCTGTATTCTACATCATACAGTATGTAGCAGGGCCTGTATTCTACACCATACAGTATGTAGCAGGGCCTGTATTCTACATTATACAGTATGTAGCAGGGCCTGTATTCTACACCATACAGTATGTAGCAGGGCCTGTATTCTACACCATACAGTATGTAGCAGGGCCTGTATTCTACATCATACAGTACAAATCCTGACAAGGTAAAAAATCTGTCGTTCTGCCCCTGAACAAGGCAGTTAACCCACTGTCCAACACTAGATTTGTACCTTGTCAGCTCGGGGATTTGCACTTGCAACCTTTTGGTTACTAGTCCAACACTCTAACCACTAGGCTACCCTGCCGCCCCAGGTCATAGGTTTGAGGACTGGGCATATTGAAGGTTATGGGCATATTGAAGTTTATTGAAGGTTATAGCTTTGAGGACTGGACATATTGAAGGTTTAAGGTTTGAGGACTCGACATATTGAAGGTTATAGGTTTGAGAACTGGACATATTGAAGGTTATGGGTTTGAGGACTGGGCATATTGAAGGGTATAGGTTTGAGGACTGGGCATATTGAAGGTTATAGGTTTGAGGACTGGACATATTGAAGGTTAAAGGTTTGAGGACTGGACATATTGAAGGGTATAGGTTTGAGGACTGGACATATTGAAGGTTATGGGTTTGAGGACTGGGCATATTGAAGGTTATAGGTTTGAGGACTGGAGATATTGAAGGTTATAGGTTTGAGGACTGGACATATTGAAGGTTAAAGGTTTGAAGACTGGACATACTGAAGGTTATAGGTTTGAGGACTGGACATATTGAAGGTTAAAGGTTTGAGGACTGGACATACTGAAGGTTATAGGTTTGACGTAGTAGCGTAAATACAATACACAAGTCAAATGAAAAAGTCAGTAAGTCATTGTAACTCTGACAAGTGTTTTGGTGATGTCTTTAAAACCAAGCTCCTCTTGAGCGTCAAACATCAGCAGCAGCGCCGGACGTTTAATGACTGTCTACCTGTGTCCCAAATTGAACCCTATTCATTATGGGCCTCTGGTCAAGAGCAATGCACTATGTAGGGAACAGGGTGCCATTTGGAATGCACCCAGACAATCTTTTTAATGATATGGGAGCGCTCAAACACTTCAAAGTGACCAAACGTTTAACCAAGATCTCACAGGGTATATCCAACTCAATACAGGCCAAGTGCGGACTAATTGAAAATGTACTTAATTATGGAAATTGCCATCTGAGAAATCAAGCACAGGTCTCTGTCCCAAATTATATTCTATTCCCTATATAGTACACTAATTCTGACTAGGTCCCTGTATAGGGAATAGGGTGTCATGTGACACGTTGTCCAGATGTTCACTTGGATCTCATCTGGAGCACCCAGCGCTACTACATTGATAAAGATGGAGTAGAAACACAAAAAGAACAACGAGCGAGGCTGAGACAACGAGAGAGGCGGAGACAACGAGAGAGGTGGAGACAACAAGAGAGGTGGAGACAACGAGAGAGGCGGAGACAACGAGAGAGGCAGACAACGAGAGAGGCAGACAACGAGAGAGGCGGAGACAACGAGAGAGGCGGAGACAACGAGAGAGGTGGAGACATCGAGAGAGGCGGAGACAACGAGAGAGGCGGAGACAACGAGAGAGGCGGAGACAATGAGAGAGGCGGAGACAACGAGAGAGGCAGACGAGAGAGGCGGAGACAACGAGAGAGGCGGAGACAACGAGAGAGGCAGACAACGAGAGAGGCGGAGACAACGAGAGAGGCGTCTGGCTCCAGATGAATAGGTCTCACTGCGTCTGGTTCCAGTTGAATAGGTCTCACTGTGTCTAGCTCCAGTTGAATAGATCTCACTGCATCTGGCTCCAGTTGAATAGGTCTCACTCCATCTGGCTCCACTTGAATAGGTCTCACTGAGTCTGGCTCCAGTTAAATAGGCCTCACTTCGTCTGGTTCCATTTGAATAGTTCTCACTGGGTCTCACTATGTCTAGCTCCAGTTGAATAGGTCTCACTGCATCTGGCTCCAGTTGAATAGGTCTCACTGCAACTGGCTACAGTTTAATAGGTCTCACTGCGACTGGCTCCAGTTTAATAGGTCTCACTGCGTCTGGCACCAGTTGAATAGGTCTCACTGCATCTGGTTCCAGTTGAATAGGTCTCACTGAGTCTGGCTCCAGTTGAATAGGTCTCACTGCATCTGGTTCCAGTTGAATCGGTCTCACTGCATCTGGCTCCAGTTGAATAGGTCTCACTGCGTCTGGCTCCACTTGAATAGATCTCACGTCGTCTGGTTCCAGTTGAATAGGTCTCACTGCTTCTGGCTCCAGTTGAATAGGTCTCACTTTCTCTGGTTCCAGTTGAATAGGTTTCACTGCGTCTGGGTCTCACTGTGTCTGGCTCCAGTTGAATAAGTCTCACTGCATCTGGGTCTCACTGCGCCTGGCTCCAGTTGAATAGGTCTCACTGCATCTGGTTCCAGTTGAATAGGTCTCACTGCGTCTGGCTCCAGTTGAATAGGTCTCATTGCGTCTGGCTCCAGTTGAATAGGTCTCACTATGTCTGGTTCCAGTTGAATAGGTCTCACTGCGTCTGGCTCCACTTGAATAGATCTCACTTCGTCTGGTTCCAGTTGAATAGGTCTCACTGCTTCTGGCTCCAGTTGAATAGGTCTCACTTTGTCTGGTTCCACTTGAATAGGTCTCAGTGTGTCTGGGTCTCACTGCGTCTGGCTCCAGTTGAATAGGTCTCACTGCATCTGGGTCTCACTGCGTCTGGCTCCAGTTGAATAGGTCTCACTGCGTCTGGCTCCAGTTGAATAGATCTCACTGCGTCTGGCTCCTGTTGAATAGGTCTCACTGCATCTGGCTCCAGTTGAATAGGTCTCACTTTGTCTGGTTCCAGTTGAATAGGTCTCAGTGTGTCTGGGTCTCACTGCGTCTGGCTCCAGTTGAATAGGTCTCACTGCATCTGGGTCTCACTGCGTCTGGCTCCAGTTGAATAGGTCTCACTGCGTCTGGCTCCAGTTGAATAGATCTCACTGCGTCTGGCTCCTGTTGAATAGGTCTCACTGCATCTGGCTCCAGTTGAATCGGTCTCACTGTATCTGGCTCCAGTTGAATAGCTCTCACTTTGTCTGGTTCCAGTTGAATAGGTTTCACTGCATCTGGGTCTCACTGTGTCTGGCTCCAGTTGAATAAGTCTCACTGCATCTGGGTCTCACTGCGCCTGGCTCCAGTTGAATAGGTCTCACTGCATCTGGTTCCAGTTGAATAGGTCTCACTGCGTCTGGCTCCAGTTGAATAGGTCTCACTGCATCTGGTTCCAGTTGAATAGGTCTAACTGCGTCTGGCTCCAGTTGAATAGGTCTCACTGCGTCTGGCTCCAGTTGAATAGGTCTCACTATGTCTGGTTCCAGTTGAATAGGTCTCACTGCGTCTGGCTCCACTTGAATAGATCTCACTTCGTCTGGTTCCAGTTGAATAGGTCTCACTGCTTCTGGCTCCAGTTGAATAGGTCTCACTTTGTCTGGTTCCAGTTGAATAGGTCTCAGTGTGTCTGGGTCTCACTGCGTCTGGCTCCAGTTGAATAGGTCTCACTGCATCTGGGTCTCACTGCGTCTGGCTCCAGTTGAATAGGTCTCACTGCGGCTGGCTCCAGTTGAATAGATCTCACTGCGTCTGGCTCCTGTTGAATAGGTCTCACTGCGTCTGGCTCCAGTTGAATAGATCTCACTGCGTCTGGCTCCTGTTGAATAGGTCTCACTGCATCTGGCTCCAGTTGAATAGGTCTCACTTTGTCTGGTTCCAGTTGAATAGGTCTCAGTGTGTCTGGGTCTCACTGCGCCTGGCTCCAGTTGAATAGGTCTCACTGCATCTGGGTCTCACTGCGTCTGGCTCCAGTTGAATAGGTCTCACTGCGTCTGGCTCCAGTTGAATAGATCTCACTGCGTCTGGCTCCTGTTGAATAGGTCTCACTGCATCTGGCTCCAGTTGAATAGGTCTCACTTTGTCTGGTTCCAGTTGAATAGGTCTCAGTGTGTCTGGGTCTCACTGCGTCTGGCTCCAGTTGAATAGGTCTCACTGCATCTGGGTCTCACTGCGTCTGGCTCCAGTTGAATAGGTCTCACTGCGTCTGGCTCCAGTTGAATAGATCTCACTGCGTCTGGCTCCTGTTGAATAGGTCTCACTGCATCTGGCTCCAGTTGAATCGGTCTCACTGTATCTGGCTCCAGTTGAATAGCTCTCACTTTGTCTGGTTCCAGTTGAATAGGTTTCACTGCATCTGGGTCTCACTGTGTCTGGCTCCAGTTGAATAAGTCTCACTGCATCTGGGTCTCACTGCGCCTGGCTCCAGTTGAATAGGTCTCACTGCATCTGGTTCCAGTTGAATAGGTCTCACTGCGTCTGGCTCCAGTTGAATAGGTCTCACTGCATCTGGTTCCAGTTGAATAGGTCTCACTGCGTCTGGCTCCAGTTGAATAGGTCTCACTGCGTCTGGCTCCAGTTGAATAGGTCTCACTATGTCTGGTTCCAGTTGAATAGGTCTCACTGCGTCTGGCTCCACTTGAATAGATCTCACTTCGTCTGGTTCCAGTTGAATAGGTCTCACTGCTTCTGGCTCCAGTTGAATAGGTCTCACTTTGTCTGGTTCCAGTTGAATAGGTCTCAGTGTGTCTGGGTCTCACTGCGTCTGGCTCCAGTTGAATAGGTCTCACTGCATCTGGGTCTCACTGCGTCTGGCTCCAGTTGAATAGGTCTCACTGCGGCTGGCTCCAGTTGAATAGATCTCACTGCGTCTGGCTCCTGTTGAATAGGTCTCACTGCATCTGGCTCCAGTTGAATCGGTCTCACTGTATCTGGCTCCAGTTGAATAGCTCTCACTGCGTCTGGTTCCAGTTGAATAGATCTCACTGCGTCTGGCTCCTGTTGAACCAATGTTCAACTAGTGACTCATGGCCCATCATCTCTCTAACTTCATGCACTGGAAAAATCCAGGAGATGTTCATCATAATAAAAAACTCATGCCAACAGTATTATCTGAGAGCATGAATCAGTATGCCGACCTGCCAAAGTCCAGCACTACTACCGCCCTGGCTGACAGCTACACAGTTCATAAAACCAACACCGATGAGGGTGTTACTTGCTAACATGTCACATCAAAAAAATTATCAAATCACAGACTAAGATGCAGTAGAATAGTATAGAATGCAGTATTTACATTGGGGCAAAAAAGTATTTAGTCAGCCACCAATTGTGCAAGTTCTCCCACGTAAAAAGATGAGAGAGGCCTGTAATTTTCATCATAGGTACACTTCAACTATGACAGACAAAATGAGAAGAAAGAAAATCCAGAAAATCACATTGTAGGATTTTTAATGAATTTATTTGCAAATAAATACTTTTTTGCCCCACTGTACATATGAGATGAGTAATGCCAGATATTTAAACATTATTAAGTGACTAGTGTTCCATTCCTTAAAGTGGCCAGTGATTCCTGGTCTATAGGCAGTCCTGCCTATAGGCAGCAGCCTCTAATGTGCTAGTGGTGGTTGATTAACAGTCTGATGGCTTTGAGATATTAGCTGTTTTTCAGTCTCTCAGTCCCTGCTTTGATGCACCTGTACTGACCTTGCCTTCTGGATGATAGCGGGGTGAGCAGGCAGTGGCTCGGGTAGTTGATGTCCTTGATGATCTTTTTTGGCCTTCTTGTGACATTGGGTACTGTAGGTGTCCTGGAGGGCAGGTAGATTGCCCCCGGTGATGCGTTGGGATGGTCAAGGGCAGTCAGGTCTGAAGTGAACCAAGGTTTATATCTGTTCTAAGTTCTGCATTGAACGGGGCATGCTTATCTAAGATGGTGAGGAAATTACTTTTAAGGAATGACCAGGCATACTCGACTGACGGGATGAGGTCAATATCCTTCCAGGATACCCGGGCCAGGTCGATTTGAAAGGCCTGCTCGCAGAAGTGTTTTCGGGAGCGTTTGACAGTGATGAGTTCGCGGCTGGGGCCAACAGCTAAACAAAAAGTAAACAGAATGAACCGTGATTAATGAACAGTCCAGCAGGCATCAGCTATGTAGCCAAGTGATCATAGGGGGCAGCAATAGATGGAAAAGGGAAGCCGCTGATTAATCGCTACTACGCTAGCACGCGGGCGACACAGCGTTTAAAGTTAGTAGCCCGGGGTTAGTAGAAGCGTCAGCTCCGACGTCCGATGGAGGCCTGTTGAAGGCACAGCGGATGGAGTATTTGTTGGCAGACGTGTTGACTAAGGATCCAAGCCAGATGGCGAAAGAGGTATTGTAGTAATTCAGTTTGCTAGAACGGGAGATGCGCCTGGCTCACGTCTAACTGGTGCTAGCTTCGGGGCAGAGGCATTAGCCACTATAGCCACTCGGTAGCAGTGGTGTTCCGGTGCCAAGGTCCAGAACTTACGGCAAGGATCCGGTGGAGTAGTGGGTTCTAGCCGTGTTTGGGTGGAGTCCGGGTGAACAACTGAGCAGGCCGGGAGGTAGGCCTCAGGGATAGCTTCGGTACCAGGTAACTCAGTGGGTGCTAGCTAGCTGTGAAGATTAGGAGTAATGGTCCAGGGTTTACGTCAGAAATCCTGCGTTGTAGTGGAGAGACAGTCCGATACTGGTAGGCTGGTGAGTATTATCCAGGCTAAAAAAAGGGCTGGTATCTGTGCAGAAGGTAAAGACTGCTAGCAGTGGCTAACAATGACTAAATAGCTTGTAGCTAATTAGCTGGTTAGCTTCTGATGGCTAGGTGGTTCTTGCTATGAGGTCTACAAATACAAAATAATCGCGGTTTCGTATCACATTGGGTGAGGTAGGTTACCGGAAGGTATAAATGAATTAAAATGGAAAAGAGATTGAAAATCAAATTGAAATATATACAAAAGAAGATGAAAAATACAAAAGTACACGAGAGGACAAAACATGTCGGTACTGCTACGCCATCTTGGATCAGAGTGTTCAGTTACCTTTGCCTTCTTGGGTATAGAAACAATGGTGGCCATCTTGAAGCCTGTGGGGACAGCAGACTGGGATAGGGAGAGATTGAATATGCCCGTAAACACTCCAGCCAGCTGGTCTGCGCATGTTCTGATGCAGCTAGTGATGCCATCTTGGCCGGTAGCCTTGCGAGGGTTAACACGTTTAAATGTTTTACTCATAGCTGGCAGCTTTGTTGCGAAGAATGTGTTCAGCCTGTCCGGAAGCAAGATGTAGCAACTCCACATTACCTCTGTTCTGACGTTTAGCTTATTTTGATTGCCTGTTTACACTGTTTATATTCTGCCATATTACCAGTCACCTTTCCATGGTTAAATGCGATGGTTCGCGCTTTTAGTTTCGCGCGAATGCTACCATCTAGATCACACAAAGCTCCTGCAACATCTGTCTGACATTGAACTGTGTCCCAGGTTACTAGCCTGGCTCCACAGCTATACCACAGGAAGGAGGTAGAGGGTGATGGTTACTAGCCTGGCTCCACAGCTATACCACAGGAAGGAGGTAGAGGGTGATGGTTACAAGCCTGGCTCCACTGCTATACTACAGGAAGGAGGTAGAGGGTGATGGTTACTAGCCTGGTTCCACCACAGGAAGGAGGTAGAGGGTGATGGTTACTAGCCTGGCTCCACAGCTATACCACAGGCAGGAGGTAGAAGGTGATGGTTACTAGCCTGGTTCCACCACAGGAAGGAGGTAGAGGGTGATGGTTACTAGCCTGGCTCCACCACAGGAAGGAGGTAGAGGGTGATGGCAAATGGCACATTTAGCCCTTGTTCAGAGGCCACCTCGGGTTTGCCACAAGGGGGGGCATGGTTTCACCATATTTGTGCCGTGACAGATGACAGGTGCTTTGTGGTGCTTTACTGACAGGTGCTTTACTGACAGTGCTTTGTGGAAGGGTAGTATGTTGTGTTGTTGTGACGTTGTTACTCTCACCAAATCCTAAAGTCAAACAGAATTAGGAGGTACAGCTAAAAACTGTCTTCAGATCAGCATTTAGATTTGTCTATCATTAGGGGATGGAGCTAAAAACTGTCTTCAGATCAGCGTTTAGATTAGTCTGACATTAGGGGATGGAGCTAAAAACTGTCTTCAGATCAGCGTTTAGATTACTCTATCATTAGGGGATGGAGCTAAAAACTGTCTTCAGATCAGCGTTTAGATTACTCTATCATTAGGGGATGGAGCTAAAAACTGTCTTCAGATCAGTGTTTAGTTTATGGCCCAGCCAGTCCTTGGTGCAGTAGAGGGCAGTCTTACACCAACTTGGAGGGACAGTTGGAGGAGATAGAAACATTTCATGATAGGCTCTATACTGTACTTCTCTCAACTCAGCCATTCTATGACCTGTCAAACTATTGTGTCTGTCTAGGTACGTATTTAGTGTGCTATCTGCATGGTTTCATATAGGTACATATTTAGTGTGCTATCTGCATGGTTTCATATAGATACTGTAGGTAGATATTTAGTGTGCTATCTGCATGGTTTCATATAGGTACATATTTAGTGTGCTATCTGCATGGTTTCATATAGGTACATATTTAGTGTGCTATCTGCATGGTTTCATATAGATACTGTAGGTAGATATTAAGTGTGCTATCTGCATGGTTTCATATAGATACTGTAGGTAGATATTTAGTGTGCTATCTGCATGGTTTCATATAGATACTGTAGGTAGATATTTAGTGTGCTATCTGCATGGTTTCATATAGATACTGTAGGTAGATATTAAGTGTGCTATCTGCATGGTTTCATATAGATACTGTAGGTAGATATTTAGTGTGCTATCTGCATGGTTTCATATAGATACTGTAGGTAGATATTTAGTGTGCTATCTGCATGGTTTCATATAGATACTGTAGGTAGATATTTAGTGTGCTATCTGCATGGTTTCATATAGATACTGTAGGTAGATATTTAGTGTGCTATCTGCATGGTTTCATATAGATACTGTAGGTAGATAGTTAGTGTGGTATCTGCATGGTTTCATATAGATACTGTAGGTAGATATTTAGTGTGCTATCTGCATGGTTTCATATAGATACTGTAGGTAGATATTTAGTGTGCTATCTGCATGGTTTCATATAGATACTGTAGATAGATATTTAGTGTGCTATCTGCATGGTTTCATATAAATACTGTAGGTAGATATTTAGTATGCTATCTGCATGGTTTCATATAGATACATATTTAATGGAACAAGTGAAGGCGGTTATGAAGAATTGCCATTATCAGTGATCCTGCTTACATTGATTAACTAGACTACG
This sequence comes from Oncorhynchus mykiss, assembly GCF_013265735.2. Lineage (NCBI taxonomy): Eukaryota > Metazoa > Chordata > Actinopteri > Salmoniformes > Salmonidae > Oncorhynchus > Oncorhynchus mykiss. Next base: position 3,382,374 of record NC_048570.1, on the reverse strand, counting down.
GTGTCTATATTAGTGATGTCTATATTAGTGATCCTGCTTACATTGATTAACTAGACTACGGTGTCTATATTAGTGATCCTGCTTACATTGATTAACTAGACTACGGTGTCTATATTAGTGATGTCTATATTAGTGATCCTGCTTACATTGATTAACTAGACTACGGTGTCTATATTTGTGATCCTGCTTACATTGATTAACTAGACCACGGTGTCTTTATTAGTGATGTCTATATTAGTGATCCTGCTTACATTGATTAACTAGACTACGGTGTCTATATTTGTGATCCTGCTTACATTGATTAACTAGACCACGGTGTCTTTATTAGTGATGTCTATATTAGTGATCCTGCTTACATTGATTAACTAGACTACGGTGTCTATATTTGTGATCCTGCTTACATTGATTAACTAGACTACGGTGTCTATATTAGTGATGTCTATATTAGTGATCCTGCTTACATTGATTAACTAGACTACGGTGCCTATATTCGTGATCCTGCTTACATTGATTAACTAGACTACGGTGTCTATATTAGTGATGTCTATATTAGTGATCCTGCTTACATTGATTAACTAGACTACGGTGTCTATATTTGTGATCCTGCTTACATTGATTAACTAGACCACGGTGTCTTTATTAGTGATGTCTATATTAGTGATCCTGCTTACATTGATTAACTAGACTACGGTGTCTATATTCGTGATCCTGCTTACATTGATTAACTAGACTACGGTGTCTATATCAGTGATCCTGCTTACATTGATTAACTAGACTACGGTGTCTATATTCGTGATCCTGCTTACATTGATTAACTAGACTACGGTGTCTATATTAGTGATCCTGCTTACATTGATTAACTAGACTACGGTGTCTATATTAGTGATGTCTATATTAGTGATCCTGCTTACATTGATTAACTAGACTACGGTGTCTATATTCGTGATCCTGCTTACATTGATTAACTAGACTACGGTGCCTATATTCGTGATCCTGCTTACATTGATTAACTAGACTACGGTGCCTATATTAGTGATCCTGCTTACATTGATTAACTATACTACGGTGCCTATATTAGTGATCCTGCTTACATTGATTAACTAGACTACGGTGTCTATATTTGTGATCCTGCTTACATTGATTAACTAGACTACGGTGTCAACGTAGAAGTACATTATGTATTTAGATAGTAGAAATATTTGCATATATATTTACATACAGTGCATTCAAAGATTAAAGACATATTCTACAACCAATGATCAATATATTTATCAATAGAAGTAGAGTAGGAAAAATCATTACTGAAAACGGCTATATATCAATAAAATTACATACACCATAGGTTTGTGGAGACCTCACATTAAACCCTTCTAGGTGTTTGTCAATAACTCACATTAAACCCTTCTAGGTGTTTGTGGAGACCTCACATTAAACCCTTCTAGGTGTTTGTCAATAACTCACATTAAACCCTTCTATGTGTTTGTCAATAACTCACATTAAACCCTTCTAGGTGTTTGTGGAGACCTTACATTAAACCCTTCTAGGTGTTTGTGGAGACCTCACATTAAACCCTTCTAGGTGTTTGTCAATAACTTACATTAAACCCTTCTAGGTGTTTGTCAATAACTTACATTAAACCCTTCTAGGTGTTTGTCAATAACTCACATTAAACCCTTCTAGGTGTTTGTCAATAACTTACATTAAACCCTTCTAGGTGTTTGTCAATAACTTACATTAAACCCTTCTGGGTGTTTGTCAATAACTTACATTAAACCCTTCTAGGTGTTTGTCAATAACTTACATTAAACCCTTCTAGGTGGTTGTCAATAACTAACATTAAACCCTTCTAGGTGTTTGTCAATAACTTACATTAAACCCTTCTAGGTGTTTGTCGATAACTTACATTAAACCCTTCTAGGTGTTTGTCAATAACTTACATTAAACCCTTCTAGGTGTTTGTCGATAACTTACATTAAACCCTTCTGGTTGTTTTTTTCCATAACTTAAGTAAACCCGTCTAGGTGTTTGTCGATAACATTATACCCTTTACTGACTGTGACTGAGCTGCCTTACCGGTCCTTGTCATTGTTGACATGGGTAACCCAGACAGTCACCTCAGACCGGCAACAGAAATACGTATCAAAGGACAGATCGCCCGGGCTATAAAGAGTCATCTATGCTGTACTGGGGAAAATATTTGACCATGAACACAAAAACCTGCTATGTAGCGACTGGCCGTGTGAGTGAATTTCAGCTCCGTAAATGATAGTGTTGTACCATTTAGGTTGAAGGCTATTCCATGCGAGAAATTGCCAAGAAACTGAAGATCTCATACAACGCTGTGTACTCATCCCCTTCACAGAACAGCGTAAACTGGCTCTAACCAGAATAGAAAGAGGAGTGGGAGGCCACGGTGCACAACTGAGCAAGAGGACAAGTACATTAGAGTGTCTAGTTTGAGAGACAAACGCCTCACAAGTCCTCAAATGGCAGCTTCATTAAGTAGTAACCACAAAACACCAGTCTCAACGTCAACAGTGAAGAGGCAAATCCAGGATGCTGGCCTTCTATGTTTCTCAAACTAGACACTCTAATAAAGTTGTCCTCTTGCTCAGCTGTGCACCGGGGCCTCCCAATCCTCTTTCTATTCTGGTACGAGCCAGTTTGCGCTGTTCTTTGAAGAGGGTAGTACACAACAAAATCTTTAGCTTCTTGGCAATTTCTCGCATGGAATAGCCTTCATTTCTCAGAACAAGAATAGAATGTTGAGGTTCTGGCCATTTTGAGCCTGTAATCGAACCCACAAATGCCGATTCTCCAGATACTCAACTAGTCCAAAGGACAGTTTCATTGCTTCTTTGATCAGACAAACAGTTTTCATCTGTACTAACGTAATTGCAAAAAGGGTTTTTCTGATGATCAATTAGCCTTTTAATATGATAAACTAACACAGAGTGCCGTTGGAACACACGAGTGATGGTTTGCTGATAGTTGGCCTCTGTACACCTATGTAGATATTCCATTAATAATCAGCCGTTTCCAGCGACAATAGTCATTTACAACATTAACCATGTCTACACTGTATTTCTGATCAATTTGATGTTATTTTAAATGGACAAAACAAGGACATTTCTAAGTGATTCCAAACTTTTGAACGGTAGTGTATATATACATAAACAGTACAATGTAAATAAGATTTACTTCCATGTATGAATTTATCTTTATATTGTGTATGTATTTGTGTTGTATTAGTGCATCCAAAAAACTATCCAAAGAATGTAAAAGCATTGTAGCCTGTTTGCTATTGCTCATATATTCGTGTCGTTTTGAGTCGCTGCTTCAGTATGTTCCTCGTGTATTACTGGAAACATTGATAAGACACGAGATATAACAATGGACAACAGAACAAGGAAAAACACAGAACAAACCGTGTTAATATATTGACTGGTCTTCTCAGCGTCCGTGTTCCTGACCGCCTTTTCTGTGCCTAACCAAATATGACTCAGCCAAGTCACACAGGACAGATGGCAACAACACTCTTCATCTAATTTGACTCAAAATAGCTCGGCCGAAATGACTGAAAAGTACCGCAATTTTCTAATTTTGTAGCTGCATCCCCCAGACCCCCCTCCCCCACGGCGCCTTCAAAGGGAGTCAAGATACCATTGGATGGAGTAGGAGTGGTATGCAACAAAATGCTATTTCCAACACGATACAGTCATTTCCCTGCCATAGGCCTTGAGACCAGCTCTGCATCCCAAATGCCAGCCCATTCCATATATAGTGCACTCCCTTTTACACACGCCCCATGTGGTCCCTAATTCAAAAGTTGTTCACTCCATAGGAGAAAGGTGACATTTGGGACACAGATGACAGAAATCAGCACAATTCTAAATCTCTGGTGTTATTTTCTTTGTGATTACTCGGCGCTTGGATGAAGAAACTAGGAGGATATGTCGGGAATATGTTGCAGACCAAGTCAAGTCCTTGACTATAAAATGATGGTCATTATGGATCAGGAGGAGGGGAAGAGAGGGAAGAGTACAACCACAAAAAAAGTATGAAAATGTATGTACTCACTACTGTAAGAGTGTCTGCTACATGACTCAAATGTAAATGTAAATCTACAGTACATATGCAATGTTGGATCATTCTACTGTACATATGCAATGTTGGATCATTCTACTGTACATATGCAATGTTGGATCATTCTACTGTACATATGCAATGTTGGATCATTCTACTGTACATATGCAATGTTGGATCATTCTACTGTACATATGCAATGTTGGATCATTCTACTGTACATATGCAATGTTGGATCATTCTACTGTACATATGCAATTTTGGATCATTCTACTGTACATATGTAATGATGGATCATTCTACTGTACATATGCAATGTTGGATCATTCTACTGTACATATGCAATGTTGGATCATTCTACTGTACATATGCAATTTTGGATCATTCTACTGTACATATGCAATGTTGGATCATTCTACTGTACATATGCAATTTTGGATCATTCTACTGTACATATGTAATGATGGATCATTCTACTGTACATATGCAATGTTGTATCATTCTACTGTACATATGCAATGTTGTATCATTCTACTGTACATGTGCAATGTTGGATCATTCTACTGTACATATGCAATGTTGGATCATTCTACTGTACATATGTAATGATGGATCATTCTACTGTACATATGCAATGTTGGATAATTCTACTGTACATATGCAATGTTGTATCATTCTACTGTACATATGCAATTTTGGATCATTCTACTGTACATATGCAATGTTGTATCATTCTACTGTACATATGCAATTTTGGATCATTCTACTGTACATATGCAATGTTGGATCATTCTACTGTACATATGCAATGTTGGATCATTCTACTGTACATATGCAATTTATGGATCATTCTAGAGTACATATGCAATGTTGGATTTTTGTAGTCCATGATGGCTGGAGGAAGCAGCAATAACTATACCGTTTTGTAGTCCATGATGGCTGGAGGAAGCAGCAATAACTATACCGTTTTGTAGTCCATGATGGCTGGAGTCAGCAGCACTAACTATATCAGTTCCCTAATGGGCCAACTGCTTTCTGCCTCTAGCAACAAGCTAGTTGCGGCTCAAATGGCAGCCTATTCACTATATAGTATACTACTTTGACCAGCGCCCATAGTGCACTGTATAGGTAATAGGGTGTCATTTGGGATGGAGGCCCTGGAGGGCCAGAGTACACAGCCAGGGCCAGAGTACACAGGCAGGGCCAGAGTACACAGGCAGGGCCAGAGTACACAGGCAGGGCCAGAGTACACAGGCAGGGCCAGAGTACACAGGCAGGCCCAGAGCACACAGGCAGGCCCAGAGCACACAGGCAGGCCCAGAGCACACAGACAGGCCCAGAGCATACAGGCAGGCCCAGAGCATACAGGCAGGCCCAGAGCATACAGGCAGGCCCAGAGCACACAGACAGGCCAAGTCCTTTGTATTAGTGGCCCCTGGAATTTTGAGGCCGTGGACGCATTAGGAAGGAAGATGGACCAGGATCATTGCCTTTATGTCTACAGATCCGTGTCAGCGTTGTGTGTGTGTGTGTACACATTCCTTTGTAGTGACTTTCTATAGCTGAACCCAGATCAGTTTCCCTGCTTCACTGGTCCCTAGTGAGCTACTCTCAATTCTATAGCTGAACCCAGACCAGTTTCCCTGCTTCACTGGTCCCCAATGAGCTACTCTCAATTCTATAGCTGAACACAGACCAGTTTTCCTGCTTCACATAAACGGAGCAAAGCACAGAGAGATCCTTGATGAAAACCTGCCCGAGAGCGTAGTGGCTTTCACCAGGGAAGAGACTGGTGGAACAGAGCAGGGGGGGGGGGGGGGTAACCAGCTTAGTTATTTGACATTGTTTCCTTCAACCTCCCAGACAGTCAGTCAGCTTGTGTCTTTTACAGTTCTGGGATTCTCTTTCTGATCTGTTCTTTCCTTTGTCTGTTCATCGTCTGTCTCTCTATTCTGTTTATTGTGGCAGTTCACCGATCAAATTTCCTGTACATGCAAATGTATTTCTGCGAATGAAGTAGATTCTGACTCTTTATGAAGAGGTTGTGTCCTGTGCGTTCACCATACATATTGTAACCTGAGGGTTTGAACAATCCATCAACTTTCTTATCAACCTGCTCCGTGGCATTTTGTGATGGGTATTTAAACAGCATCATGAAGTAATGTATTAGAAAGCAGGTAACTAATATTCTCATCCATGTACATCTCTACCATAACTAGGAAGCTGACTCAACATCCTTTACACGCTTCATGATACCCAGTCCTGTTATTATAACATGTTAGTCAGTGGTTACTTGAATGGTGATTGAGCTACTCTCAATTCTATAGCTGAACCCAGACCAGTTTCTATGCTTCACTGGTCCCTAGTGAGCTACTCTCAGTTCTATAGCTGAACCCAGACCAGTTTCCCTGCTTCACTGGTCCCCAATGAGCTACTCTCAATTCTATAGCTGAACCCAGACCAGTTTCCCTGCTTCACTGGTCCCTAGTGAGCTACTCTCAATTCTATAGCTGAACCCAGACCAGTTTCCCTGCTTCACTGGTCCCTAGTGAGCTACTCTCAGTTCTATAGCTGAACCCAGATCAGTTTCCCCTCTTCAAGGGTCCCCAGTGAGCTACTCTCAGTTCTATAGCTGAACCCAGACCAGGTACCCTGCCTCACTGGTCCCCAGTGAGCTACTCTCAGTTCTATAGCTGAACCCAGACCAGTTACCCTGCTTCACTGGTCCCCAATGAGCTACTCTCAATTCTATAGCTGAACACAAACCAGTTTTCCTGCTTCACATAAACGGAGCAAAGCACAGAGAGATCCTTGATGAAAACCTCCCGAGAGCGCTCATGATTTCAGACTGGGGCGAAGGTTGACAGTACACAGCCAAGACAGCGCAGAAGTGGCTTCGGGACAAGAATCCGAATGTCCTTGAGTGGACCAGCCAGCGCCCGGACTTGAACCTGATCGAACAATCACCTTTCAATGTCCTACTAGTAACATTCACCTTTCATTGGTCTACTAGTAACATTCACCTTTCATTGGTCTACTAGTAACATTCACCTTTCATTGGTCTACCAGTAACATTCACCTTTCATTGGTCTACCAGTAACAATCACCTTTCATTGGTCTACCAGTAACATTCACCTTTCATTGGTCTACTAGTAACATTCACCTTTCATTGGTCTACCAGTAACATTCACCTTTCATTGGTCTACTAGTAACATTCACCTTTCATTGGTCTACTAGTAACATTCACCTTTCATTGGTCTACCAGTAACATTCACCTTTCATTGGTCTACTAGTAACATTCACCTTTCATTGGTCTACCAGTAACATTCACCTTTCATTGGTCTACCAGTAACATTCACCTTTCATTGGTCTACCAGTAACATTCACCTTTCATTGGTCTACCAGTAACATTCACCTTTCATTGGTCTACCAGTAACATTCACCTTTCATTGGTCTACCAGTAACATTCACCTTGGGAAATTGGAATAACCTGTAATTTGATCAAAGAAGCAAGAATTAAGAAGGTTAATGGGCTGTATATCTTTTGGATTTGCTGTAGATTTGATGAATGTGAAGAAAATGGTCTAAATTGTTCCGATCATTGAAACTAATTTCCAATTTCCTATCATTGAAAATAATTTCCAATTTCCTAACATTGAAAATAATTTTCAATTTCCTAGCATTGAAACTAATTTCCAATTTCCTAACATTGAAAATCATTTCCAATTTCCTAACATTGAAAATCATTTCCAATTTCCTAACATTGAAAATAATTTTCAATTTCCTAGCATTGAAAATAATTTTCAATTTCCTAGCATTGAAAATAATTTCCAATTTCTCTGAGAACCTCTTATTCTTACGATCTTTAATGTGTAACTGGGGGATGATTATCAGTACGCTTCACAGGATGGGAATTGTGAAAAAGAAAAGAATGCCGCATTTAACATATTAACCATTAATCAACTGTCTTCCCTCGGAGATCTAGCATTTCACTCTCAGAAAGAAATGTCGATGCGAACCAAAACTGCTTTTAGAGAGAGAAAAAAAAGTGCTGAAACTGAGATCCCGCCATCTCTCTGTCTGTCTGACAAGCCTGGATGCTGGAGATCTGTGTACTCCCGTCAGCCCGTCAGCCCCCCCCCCCCCCCCCCCCCCCCCCTCACTAAAACCCCTCTCCACTAAACCCCCAGCTTCCAAGTAGGAGACAGCAGAGTCTGAGACAGCTTCCAGGTAGAAGACCGACAGTCTGAGACAGGAGGGTGAGGAGAACGGAGTGGAAAAGGGTGTGGAAGAAGGAGTGAGGTATTCCACTCCAGTTGGTCTCAGATAGGAGGGTGGGGGTGAGAAGGCGTGGGAGTCGGTCAGACACATTTCTGAGAGAAATGCTCTCTGCTTCTCCTGGTGTTGTGGCTGGTGGAGGGGAACCTGGAGATAGAGAGCCTTCTCCTCTCTCTCTATGGGGAACCTGGAGACATGAGAGCCTGCTCCTCTCTCTCTGGGGAACCTGGAGACAGAGCCTGCTCCTCTCCCTCTGGGGACCTGGAGACAATAGAGCCTGCTCCTTTCTCTCTGGGGAACCTGGAGACAGAGAGCCTGCTCCTCTCTCTCTGGGGAACCTGGAGACAGAGAGCCTGCTCCACTCTCTGGGGAACCTGGAGACAAAGCCTGCTCCTTTCTCTCTGGGGAACCTGGAGACAGAGCCTGCTCCTCTCTCTCTGGGGAACCTGGAGACAGAGAGCCTGCTCCACTCTCTGGAGAACCTGGAGACAAAGCCTGCTCCTCTCTCTCTGGGGAACCTGGAGACAGAGAGCCTGCTCCACTCTCTCTGGGGAACCTGGAGACAGAGATCCTGCTCCACTCTCTCTGGGGAACTGGAGACAGAGACTGCTCCTCTCTCTCTGGGGAACCTGGAGACAGAGCCTGCTCCTCTCTCTGGGGAACCTGGAAACAGAGCCTGCTCCTTTCTCTCTGGGGACCTGGAGACAAGAGAGCCTGCTCCTCTCTCTCTGGGGAACTGGAGACAAGAGAGCATGATCCTCTCTCTCTAGGGAACCTGGAGACAGAGAGCCTGCTCCTCTCTCTGGGGAACCTGGAGACAGAGAGCCTGCTCCACTCTCTGGGGAACCTGGAGACAAAGCCTGCTCCTTTCTCTCTGGGGAACCTGGAGACAGAGCCTGCTCCTCTCTCTCTGGGGAACCTGGAGACAGAGAGCCTGCTCCACTCTCTGGGGAACCTGGCGACAAAGCCTGCTCCTCTCTCTCTGGGAACCTGGAGACAGAGAGCCTGCTCCACTCTCTCTGGGGAACCTGGAGACAGAGATCCTGCTCCTCTCTCTGGGGAACCTGGAAACAGAGCCTGCTCCTTTCTCTCTGGGGACCTGGAGACAAGAGAGCCTGCTCCTCTCTCTCTGGGGAACTGGAGACAAGAGAGCCTGATCCTCTCTCTCTAGGGAACCTGGAGACAGAGAGCCTGCTCCTCTCTCTGGGGAACCTGGAGACAGAGAGCCTGCTCCTCTTTCTCTGGGGAACTTGGAGACAGAGCCTGCTCCTCTCTCTGGGGAACCTGGAGACAGAGAGCCTGCACCTCTCTCTATCGGGAAACTGGAGACAGAGAGACTGCTCCTCTCTCTCTGGGGAACCTGGAGACAGAGATCCTGCTCCACTCTCTGGGGAACCTGGAGACAGAGAGCCTGCTCCACTCTCTGGGGAACCTGGAGTCAGAGAGCCCGCTCCTCTCTCTCTGGGGAACCTGGAGACAGAGAACCTGCTCCTCTCTCTCTGGGGAACCTGGAGACAGAGAGCCTGCTCCACTCTCTGGGGAGGCTTTTATGGTGTCTCTTTAATGTGTAGGTGGAGCCTCCCAGGCACCGGCCCGGCCGCTCTCATTCAGCACCGGTAACCAGATCACTGCTCTCACTGCACACCCTGTGCTAAAAAGCTAACATTCTCGACTCTAAAGGCGTCTGTGGTCAGAGCGCCATCTCTCTCCCTCTCTCTCTCCCCTTTTCTTTTTGTCTCTCATCGGTTTTTTTCATCTCTTTCTGTGTCTCCTTTTTGCCTTCACTCTTCCTCTCTCTCTCTTTCTATCTCTCCCTCTTTTACCATCTGTTTCTCTTCTTCTATTTCCTCCAACTTTCTCTCTTCCTCTAGTTAAATAAATACAAACTATCGTTCTCTTATCTCTGTTTCCTCCAGCAGCCTGCCTGCCTTTTGCTTAGATTATCCAGAGCGACTTAGAGAACAAAACAGTTTGATTTCAGAACTGAACCAACTAGTTATCTTTCTTCCCTTCAGCCCAAATTGGCCGATTCCCCTACAGGTAGACTAGTTTCCTGTGTGTGAAAAAAATCCTAGGGCATCTAAATAATAGGAAAGATTGATATTCCTCTTATTACATTTTCAAACTAAACAGTTTTGAGATAATGACTGTGTGTCAGACTATTCCAGCAGTTCAATAAGGACTAGATAAACAACACTTTCACCTGTCCAAATATTTGTCAGAATTTGTATCACATGGAACATATTAACTCTAATAAACTTGTCTTTTTGCTCAGTTGTGCACCGGGGCCTCCAACTCCTCTTTCTATTCTGGTTAGAGCCAGTTTGCTCCGTTCTGTGAAGGGAGTAGCACACAGCAATGTACGAGATCTTTGGTTTTTTGGCAATTTCTCGGCATGGAAAAAGCCTTCATTTCTCAGAGCAAGAACAGAGTGATGAGTTTCAGGGGAAAGGTCTTTGTTTCTGGCCATTTTGAGTCTGTAATCGAACCCACAAATGCTGATGCTCCAGATACTCAACTAGTCTAAAGAAGGCCATATTTATTGCTTCTTTAATCAGGACAACAGTTTTCAGCTGTGCCAACATAATTGTTAAATGGTTTTCTAATGATCAATTAGCCATTTAAAATTATAAACTTGGATTAGCTAACACAACGTGCCATTGGAACACAGCAGTGATGGTTGCTGATAATGGGCCTCTGTACGCCTATGTAGATATTCCATTAAAAATCAGCTGTTTCCAGCTACAATAGTCATTTACAACATTAACAATGTCTACACTGTGTTTCTGATCAATTTGATGTTATTTTAATGGACAAAAAAAAGGGCTTTTCTTTAAAAAACAAGGACATTTCTAAGTGACCCCAAACTGTTGAACGTTAGCGTACATCTCGTAGAGTGATGTGTGTGTATATATATATAGTTCGGGTAGCCTTCCACAAGCTTCCCACAATAAGTTGGGTGAATTTTGGCCCATTCCTCCCGACAGAGCTCGTGTAACTGAGTCAGGTTTGCAGGCCTCCTTGCTCGCACACACTTTTTCAGTTCTGCCAACACATTTTCTATAGGATTGAGATCAGGGCTTTGTGATGGCCACTCCAATACCTTGAATTTGTTGTCCTTATGCCATTTTGCCACAACTTTTGGAAGTATGCTTGGGGTCATTGTCCATTTGGAAGACCCATTTGCGACCAAGCTATAACTTCCTGACTGTTGTCTTGAGATGTTGCTTCAATATATCCAAATCTTTTTCCATCCTCATGACGCCATCTGTTTTGTGCACCAGTCCCTCCTGCAGCAAAGCACCCCCACAACATGATGCTGCCACCCCCATGCTTCACGGTTGGGATGGTGTTCATCGGCTTGCAAGTCTCCCCCTTTTCCTAAAAACATAACGATGGTCATTATGGCCAAACAGTTCTATTTTTATTTCATCAGACCAGAGGACATTTCTCCAAAACGTGTGCAGTTGCAAACTGTAGTCTGGCTTTTTTATGGCGGTTTTGGAGCAGTGGCATCTTCCTTGTTGAGTGGCCTTTCAGGTTATGTCTTGAAATGTTGCTTCAATATATCCACATAATTTTATATATATATATATATATATATATATATATATATATATAGCGCTGGTACAGTGACTGAGCAGGATGTATGTATATCTTGTACGGTGACTCAGTAGTACGTAGGCACTGTAAGATGTACTCTCTGTATCTCTCTACGTCTCAGAAGATAATCTAGCCTTTACATGATCACATCCCTTCTAAGATGGGAATCTAAATGTATCATTTCCTATTCGCTGAGCCGCATAGCCCCAACAAACGAAGAAGACACTGAGTGTCACTCCTGCCTCAGACTCACAACAGCTTATTGATATTCCCTAAACCCCCACCACCCCATCGTGCCCCCCTCCCCCTGACCAGCTCTAAGTGAGTATAGGGTGTCCACTGCTTCCACGGTTGGCGCCAAGCTCTATCTTCTATGCACCACAAACAGAATTCATTGCAAATCAATCCAACAAAGTACAACTGATCAGTAAACCAATTAGTAATTCTCGCTCTTCTACCGGGTCTTAGTTATTCCACCGTGAAGCTGTAAATGTGTTTTAAATTCAGTCATTCATTTTCATATTGATTTTATTATTATTAATAATAATTTATTATTATTATTTTCTTCCTATATTGGTAGCCTATGTCCCTGACCCTGTCCCTGTCCCTATGTACCTATATCACTATGTCCCTATATCACTATGTCCCTATATCACTATGTCCCTATATCACTATGTCCCTATATCACTATGTCCCTATATCACTATGTCCCTATATCCCTGTCCCTATGTCCCTATGTCACTATGTCCCTATATCACTATGTCCCTGTCCCTATATCCCTATGTCCCTGTCACTATGTCCCTATGTCACTATGTCCCTATATCCCCATGTCCCTATATCACTATGTCACTGTCCCTATGTCCCTGCCTCTGATTGAGAACCACTCTAGGCAACCACAGACTTACCTAGACTACTTCACTAAACCACAATTAAACTGTAATGTAGCTGCATACTGTAATGTAGCATTAAACTGTAATGTAGCTTTAGACTGTAATGTAGCTGTAAACTGTAATGTAGCTAGCTGTAAACTGTAATGTAGCTAGCTGTAAACTGTAATGTAGCTAGCTGTAAACTGTAATGTACATATGTTAAAAACTATTGTTTTGGTTTCTAGTATTTTCCTCATTCTAAACATGATCTACAAAATTCCACATTCGGGAAATAACTGGATTCTCCAAGATATATGAACATATAAATGAATGATCAACCGAATGATGTAGAAGGTCAACAGGTTGTGTCCCTTTACTAAGAAGATGTCTTATCACAGAGTCCTCATCTCGTCCAGCAGTAGCACAATGCTGGGCCTATCTTTCAAGTGCATGTCGTATCACTTACTGTTTGCCTTGTACTCTGGTATTGTTTGCCTGCACGCTCATAATCATCATCCCATTGGTATTATTTGGACATGATTTGCTGTTGTGACAAATCCACTTCAAAGGACCTCGTCGTAACGTTCGCTGTTTCATCACGGTGACATTCACGACAGATCAGTTCACAGTGATTTGTGATAGCATGTGCTCGAATAAGGATAGAAAATATGCTGTTGACTCAGATATCAAAGAAGTGTTGTCTAATCTAGATCCAGAATGGAACTAGAGAACATCTAGATCCAGAATGGAACTAGAGAACATCTAGATCCAGAATGGAACTAGAGAACATCTAGATCCAGAATGGAACTAGAGAACATCTAGATCCAGAATGGAACTAGAGAACATCTAGATCCAGAATGGAACTACATTTAAAAGAAAGAGAACATTTGTAACAGTAAACAAGTATGAAACAGGTTTTAGTTTTCCCAGAGTGTTGAATGGTGACCCAGTTCAGTATTAATTAGTTTACATTAACTACATTTGCTGTAATTTCATTAATGAATTGTGGAAACGGACCTCCAGGAGAGAGAAAGAGGGAAGAGAAAGAAAGCGAGACGGAGGGAGAAAGGGGAAACGCTCTTTCTTTCTAACCACGTTGCATATAAAAGCAACCAGATATTGATGACTATTGAGGTGGAGATCTCGTTAATTATTTGATTGAGTGAAGAAGACAGAAAAAAGGACACACAAATAACTTGAGAGGTGGAAGTGAATGACTGGTCGGAGGAGGAGGAGGAGGAGGCTCACCTTGATGTGTCATCTCCAGACCTAAGATCTTTTTAATACATTCTCTGTCTGCGCTCTGCAGCCAGTCTGAAAGGGGGAGAGGGGAAAGAGAGAGAGAGAGAGAGAGAGAGTCTGAATAGATTCCATTAATTTAATTGAAGCAGGCCCTGACAAGAGATAAAACATCTTGGACCCACATGTCTTCAGAGGGGCTGCTGCAAGCTGGCTGGTTGCTTGGTAAGGGGCTGCACTGAGGGAGAGGCGCCGAGGCTTTTATAGTAAACAACCCCATGATCCATAAACAGAGGAGCAGAGAGCACAAGACATGCTCAATAGAGACTTCAAGGCCATAGAATATGTCAGAGAGGAGATGCTGAATGGAGACTGAAGAGGCCCCTTGTCGTCCTCTTCCCCACAGCCTGGTGCTTGACTGTCTCCCTGCAGAAGTATTCTACCTGTATTCTTATACCAGGCATTGTCCTGCATGGCTGCCTCTTCGGGATCTTGATGTGATGTTGCTGGTTGTGATTCAGTGCAGGGTACCAGCACAGGTGGAAGGAAGCCTTGAGTGAAAACCACACTGTAAAAGCCATTGAAACGTGAATATTGTCAATGTGTAACAGAAGAAATAGAAGTCTAGACATTAAATGAAAGAAATTACATATAAGGACATTTTACATATATAGTTACCTTTTTTCCAGTTGACCAATTCGTTCTATTCATCACATATTTGTACTGCATAAGACACACTTTGGTATACTCTGTCTATGTTGGAATGCGCCACCAATTCATTGTCCGATAAAACCAATATCCCGTTGTTGAATGCATTACGAATAGTTCCCAGTCTGAATGGCAGAGCACATAGTGCACATGAGGCCTGCCACTCAAACCTGCCACTCAAACATTTGGATAAGCCACATTCTTACCTGATTGTCCCTCGGCATGCTAGCCAGTAGGCTTTTCACTAGAAGTTGAATAGTCACACAAATCCCAGCAGAAAACCATTTAGCCCTGAGCAGGATAGCTCTGTTCCCCGGGAACAGTGGACGTAGATAATACAATGCAGAGATGGACCGGTAGCTTATACCCTGGGCAAGGCAATTTGACATTACCAAGAGGATGTGAAGGTCATTGTATGGTTTTTGTCCATCTTATTTCTATGACAACAGAATAGGTTGACTGCACGCTGTATGAAAGAACTGGAATGAATGTGACTAGAGGTAAGCTAGGTCTGAATGAGCCAATAGAAAGCAATACAGAGTAATAGACATTACAATACATCTTTCAAAGCTAAGCAAAGGCGGACAGGATAGGCTGTCCTCCTGTTAGCTAGGTCTGCTATAGACCGCCTGTGTTTGGTAGCATTATGGCATGTTAGCTAAGATATGCTATAGACCGCCTGTGCTCGCTTTCATTACAAGATGTTACAGTAGCTAAGATCTGCTTTAGGCCGCCTGTGCTTGCTAGCATTACGGCATGTTAGCTAAGGTATGCTTTTGTCCGTCTGTCCTTGCATTCTTGCATCATTCATGTTAGCTAGGTCTGCTATAGACCGCCTGTGTTTGGTAGCATTATGGCATGTTAGCTAAGATATGCTATAGACCGCCTGTGCTTGCTAGCATTATGGCATGTTAGCTAAGATATGCTATAGACCGCCTGTGCTTGCTAGCATTATGGCATGTTAATTTTTTGTATTATTTTTTTTATTTATTTCACCTTTATTTAACCAGGTAGGCTAGTGGAGAACACCTTTATTTAACCAGGTAGGCTAGTTGAGAACACCTTTATTTAACCAGGTAGGCTAGTTGAGAACACCTTTATTTAACCAGGTAGGCTAGTTGAGAACACCTTTATTTAACCAGGTAGGCTAGTTGAGAACAAGTTCTCATTTGCAAACTGCGACCTGGCTAAGATAAAGCATAGCAGTGTGAACAGACAACACAGAGTTACACATGGAGTAAACAATTAACAAGTCAATAACACAGTAGAAAAAAAAGAGTCTATATACATTGTGTGCAAAAGGCATGAGAATAATTGCGAACAATTACAATTTTAGCAAACGGTTGAAAAGCATGCATTTGGTTTTACTAGCATTTAAGAGCAGTTGGAGGCCACGGAAGGAGTGTTGTATGGCATTGAAGCTCGTTTGGAGGTTAGATAGCACAGTGTCCAAGGACGGGCCGGAAGTACACAGAATGGTGTCATCTGCGTAGAGGTGGATCAGGGAATCGCCCGCAGCAAGAGCAACATCATTGATATATACAGAGAAAAGAGTCGGCCTGAGAATTGAACCCTGTGGCACCCCCATAGAGACTGCCAGAGGACCGGACAGCATGCCCTCCGATTTGACACACTGAACTCTGTCTGCAAAGTAGTTGGTGAACCAGGCAAGGCAGTCATTAGAAAAACAGAGGCTACTGAGTCTGCCGATAAGAATATGGTGATTGACAGAGTCGAAAGCTTTGGCCAGGTTGATGAAGACGGCTGCACAGTACTGTCTTTTATCGATGGCGGCTATCATATCGTTTAGGACCTTGAGCGTGGCTGAGATGTGGCTGAGGTTAGCTAAGATATCCTATAGACCGCCTGTGCTTGCTAGCATTACGGCATGTTAGCTAGGTCTGTTATAGACAGCCTGTGCTTGATAGCATTACGGCATGTTAGCTAGGTCTGTTATAGACCGCCTGTGCTTGCTAGCATTACGGCATGTTAGCTAAGATATGCTATAGACCGCCTGTGCTTGCTAGCATTACGGCATGTTAGCTAAGATATGCTATAGACCACCTGTGCTTGCTAGCATTACGGCATGTTAGCTAGGTCTGTTATAGACCGCCTGTGCTTGCTAACATTACGGCATGTTAGCTAGGTCTGTTATAGACCGCATGTGCTTGCTAGCATTACGGCATGTTAGCTAGGTCTGTTATAGACCGCCTGTGCTTGCTAGCGTTACGGCATGTTAGCTAGGTCTGCTATAGACCGCTTGTGCTTGCTAGCATTACGGCATGTTAGCTAAGATATGCTATAGACCGCCTGTGCTTGCTAGCATTACGGCATGTTAGCTAGGTCTGTTATAGACCGCCTGTGCTTGCTAGCATTACGGCTTGTTAGCTAGGTCTGTTATAGACCGCCTGTGCTTGCTAGCATTACGGCATGTTAGCTAGGTCTGCTATCGACCGCTTGTGCTTGCTAGCATTGCGGCATGTTAGCTAAGATATGCTGTAGACCGTCTGTGCTTGCATTCTTGTATTATGGAATGTTGGCTAAAGACCTTCAGACAACCTGTGCTTTTCAGCATTTCGGCATGTTCTGTGTTCAGATCTGGTTTCCGTGGAAGTTCTGCTCAGAGGAGAAATGCTTTTTCATTCAACTGAAAACATTTGTGATGGGATTGAAAGAGGCTGAGAAACTCGAGCCACTGTGTGTTACTCTGCCATGCTAAAACAAAGGTCTGTCTTCTCTCAGATTAGGGTCTGATCCAAACAGAGTTAGTGTACATCCCAAATGGCACCCTATTCCAAATTTAGTGCACTACTTTTGACCAGAGCCCTATGGGCCACGGACCAGAGCCCTATGTGCAACGGACCAGAGCCCTATGTGCCACGGACCAGAGCCCTATGTGCAACGGACCAGAGCCCTATGGGCCACGGACCAGAGCCCTATGGGCCACGGACCAGAGCCCTATGGGCCACGGACCAGAGCCCTATGTGCCACGGACCAGAGCCCTATGTGCAACGGACCAGAGCCCTATGGGCCACGGACCAGAGCCCTATGGGCCACGGACCAGAGCCCTATGGGCCACGGACCAGAGCCCTATGTGCAACGGACCAGAGCCCTATGTGCCACGGACCAGAGCCCTATGGGCCACGGACCAGAGCCCTATGGGCCACGGACCAGAGCCCTATGTGCCACGGACCAGAGCCTTATGGGCCACGGACCAGAGCCCTATGGGCCACGGACCAGAGCCCTATGGGCCACGGACCAGAGCCCTATGGGCCACGGACCAGAGCCATATGGGCCACGGACCAGAGCCTTATGTGTCACGGACCAGAGCCATATGGGCCACGGACCAGAGCCTTATGGGCCACGGACTAGAGCCCTATGGGCCACGGAACAGAGCCCTATGGGCCACGGACCAGAGCCTTATGGGCCACGGACCAGAGCCTTATGGGCCACGGACCAGAGCCTTATGTGTCACGGACCAGAGCCTTATGGGCCACGGACCAGAGCCCTATGGGCCACGAAACAGAGCCTTATGGGCCACGGACCAGAGCCTTATGGGCCACGGACCAGAGCCTTATGTTTCACGGACCAGAGCCCTATGGGCCACGGACCAGAGCCCTATGGGCCACGGACCAGAGCCCTATGGGCCACGGACCAGAGCCCTATGGGCCACGGACCAGAGCCTTATGGGCCATATTCAAAAGAGTCCTCAGAATAGGGACCAGGTTTCTTTTTGGGATGCAGGTTTGCAGGGTTGGGGTCAATTCTGAACAAAGTTGCAAATAGCTCTTAAATTCCAATTCATTTTTTTTTTTACATTAATTTAATTTGAATTGGCCACACCATACAGGAAGCATCATTTGAATTGGCCACACCATACAGGAAGCATCATTTGAATTGGCCACACCATACAGGAAGCATCATTTGAATTTAATTTGAATTGGCCACACCATACAGGAAGCATCATTTGAATTGGCCACACCATACAGGAAGCATCATTTGAATTGGCCACACCATACAGGAAGCATCATTTGAAATGGCCACACCATACAGGAAGCATCATTTGAATTGGCCACACCATACAGGAAGCATCATTTTAATTTAATTTGGTTTTAAAGAAGTAGAATGTAATGCAATGCAGCCACCAAGGGACCAACCATTGGATAACCACTGGATAACCACTGGATAACCACTGTATAACCACTGTATAACCACTGGACAACCAGCACTGTAGATCTGTGTTAGTCTACGCCTTCTGTAATGCTCTAAGAAAAGGTGAAACATTGTAGTGGTATTGTGAGGCTGATCATGAATGATCATCTTCTATTCAGCACCAAGGGACCACGAGGGGGCACCAAGGGACCACCACGGGACCACAAAGGGGTCACCAAGGGACCACAAAGGGGTCACCAAGGGACCACCAAGGGGTCACCAAGGGGTCACCAAGGGACCACCAAGGGGTCACCAAGGGACCACAAAGGGGTCACCAAGGGACCCCGAAGGTGTCACCAAGGAACCACCAAGGAGCCACCAAGGGACCACCAAGGGACCACAAAGGGGTCACCAAGGGACCACCAAGGGACCACGAAGGGGTCACCAAGGGGCCACCAAAGGACCACCAAGGGGTCACCAAGGGGTCACCAAGCGACCATTCATTGGATAACCAACCATCTTCTTCTGTAAACTGTTTTCTTGCGTTTAATATAAAATTATTATGTTCAATATAATTGACTCAAATAAATAAAATTAAAATGTGGCGGTATGATATGTAATTGTGTCTTTTGTTCGTCGTAAATTCCAAACTTACTCTTACTTTTAATTCCTGATTTGATTTACACAGTAATTCATATTTTTGGAAAGCCTAGGATTTTATAATGTGTCACATTTCATTAGTGTTCAATGACTGTTAATTTGCTCCTTGGAGTTCTCAAAATTCCCAAATCTAATACCTTCAAATTCCACAGTGAAAAGACCACTACCGGAAATTATGTAGAATTGAGGCTGTTAGCAGAACACTGGGGGGCTGATCCATAAAGTGTCTGTAGGTTACAGATGTCACGATTCTGACGGATACACAACACCGTGAAATTCAGTAGTCTTCTTACCAATCCACTTTAGTCATATAAATGCATCATTTTCATCTATTCTTCTCAGAAGTTAAGAACTTAAATGTTATTGCATTGACATCACATGCCCTCTCAGAGTGTACTTAATAGGCCCCCTAAAAGAAATGTTGGAATATTGTGGTGAATCAATAGTGAAACGATCTAGTCTATTTTTGCTGCCCTCCCATTCTTAGCTTACATCATCTAAATAGCAGTGTGGGTCAGGAACTACTTGAAGAGAGAGAGAGAGAGAGAGAGAGAGAGAGAGAGAGAGAGAGAGAGAGAGAGAGAGAGAGACAGAGACAGAGCGAGAGAGACAGAGAGAGAGAGAGAGAGAGAGAGAGAGAGAGACAGAGAGAGAGACAGAGAGACACAGAGACACAGAGACAGAGAGAGAGACAGACAGAGAGAGAGAGACAGACAGAGAGAGACATAGAGAGAGAGAGAGACAGAGAGAGAGAGACAGAGAGACAGAGAGAGAGAGAGAGAGACAGAGAGAGAGAGAGAGAGAGAGAGAGAGAGAGAGAGAGACAGAGAGAGACAGAGAGAGAGAGACAGACAGAGAGAGAGAGACAGAGAGAGAGAGACAGAGAGACAGAGAGAGAGAGAGAGAGAGAGAGATTCATTCAAAAAAACAGCCCAATAAACTTTACAACATAAACCAATCGTTCAGATGGGCTCCAAACAGTGCAGAGGCATTCATTGAAACATTGAACTCAAATGAAATGATGAACTCTATACAGTTTTTCAATAACTCACAGTACCAAAACAATAAAGATGGTGTCAATTCAGCTACCCAAAACATCAACTGCATATTCCAAAAAGCAGCATCGAAAGCAAATTTGAGAAAACCAAAGCAATGCAACATCAGAAGCAAAAATCAAAATGTTTCTGACAAATGGTTTGATAATGAATGTAAAACAATTAGAAAACACCTAAGACAAATGTCAAACAAAAAACATAAGCAGCAAAACAACCCAGAGCTACGATATGAATACTTTGAAACTCTGAAACAGTATAAACAAACACTGAAATGCAAGAAATTGAATTATACCAACAAGACACTTGATGAAATTGAAAACGCAATTGACCAAAATCAGTTCTGGGACATGTGGAACAATTTAAGCACATCAAAGCCACAAGAATTAGCCATACAAGATGTAGGAATTTGGAAAACTTACTTTGATAATCTATACAAAAACATCCCACAAAAAGACTTAAACCAGAACCAATTAGAAATTAAAGAAAAATTGAACATCCTGGAATCAGTCATTAAAAACAACCAAAACCCATTAGATTACCCAATAACCCAACAAGAACTAAATGAAAAGCTAAAATCTATTAAATCAAAAAAGGCTTGTGGTGTAGACAACATCAGAAATGAAATGCTGAAAAACAGCACACCTGAGTTGCAAAATGCTGTGCTTAAATTGTTCAACATGGTTTTAACTTCTGGCTGCTTCCCTGATGTCTGGAACCAGGGGCTCATCTCCCCTATCCACAAAAGTGGAGACAAATCAGACCCCAATAATTACAGGGGAATTTGCGTCAACAGTAACTTGGGAAAGATTTTCTGTAGCATTTTGAATTCAAGAATTCAAACCTTTCTTCAAGAAAAAAATGTAATAAGTAAATGTCAAATTGGCTTTCTCCCTAACCATCGCACTACTGACCATATATACACCTTACACACACTAATTAATAAACACGTCCACCAAAAAAAAGAGGGCAAAATCTTTGCTTGCTTTATTGACTTTAAAAAAGCATTTGATTCGATTTGGCACGAAGGGCTATTCTACAAAATTCTACAAAGTGGGCTTGGTGGTAAGGTGTATGACTTAATAAAATGTATGTACACAGAAAACAAGTGTGCAATAAAAATCAAAAACCAAAGAACAGAATTTTTTTCACAATGTCGAGGTGTGAGACAAGGCTGCAATTTGAGTCCAAATCTTTTCAACATTTATATCAATGAATTAGCAGACATGTTGGACCAATCTCCAGCCCCAGGACTCACACTATTTGACACAGAGGTGAAATACCTGCTATATGCTGATGACTTGGTACTTCTATCACCAACCAAAGAAGGTCTTCAACAAAACATTAATATTCTGGAGCAATATTGCCATAATTGGGCCCTGGCAGTAAATTTCCAAAAAACTAAAATCATGATTTTCCAAAAAAAACCCAGATGTCAGAAACACAAATGTAAATTCACCCTGAACAACACCTTAATTGAACACACAAAAAATTACACCTACCTTGGTCTGACCATATCTGCATCGGGAAACTTTAATATGGCAGTGAAGGCACTCAAAGAAAAAGCCCGCAGAGCAATGTATGCAATAAAAATGAAATTATTCAAAATCAACATCCCAATTAGAATTTGGACTAAAATATTTGACAGTGTAATCCTACCAATAGCACTTTATGGAAGTGAGGTTTGGGGGCCACTCAATAAACTGGATTTTAAAATGTGGGACAAACATCCAATTGAAGCCCTACATGCAGAATTCTGTCGGAAAATTCTACAAGTCCAGAGAAATACACCAACTAATGCATGTAGGGCAGAATTGGGCCGTTTTCCAGTAATAATGAAAATACAGAAAAGATCATTAAAATTTTGGCTACATCTAAATTCAAGTCCAAATTCGAGTCTGCAATTTAAAGCACTTCAAGCCCAAGAGCTGAGCCCAGAAACGAGCCCTCTCAGTCAGCTGGTGTTGGACCTCACCAACCAAGCTGACACCAGCACTGCTTCAAAAGAAAGAATTCCAATAAGCAAAATTATGAACCAATCAAAGGAATCATATTTACAATACTGGAAAAACGAAACAAAATCCCAAAGCCGACTAAATTGCTATCTGACCCTAAACAGAGAATATGAATTGGCTGATTATCTCTACTCTGTCAGAGATACGAAGCAGAGACAGATCCTTACCAAGTACAGGCTGAGTGACCACCGATTGGCAATAGAAACCGGCAGACATAAAAAGACATGGCTACCCAAAGAGGAGCGTGTATGTGGTCACTGCATGACAGGGGAGGTAGAGACAGAGATGCACTTTCTCCTTTACTGTGATAAATATTCCTCACAAAGAGATTCATTATTCACAGAAATGACTACATATATTCCAAATTTTTACAAATTGAACCCAGAGGAAAAACTAAGAATACTCATGGGCGAAGGAGCAATGGCTCCTCTTGCAGCCAAATATGTATTTTCCTGCCATAGCCTGAGGGACACTGAATAATAACATCTGCATAGTAAACAGTAACTTACTTATTATTACTATTATTGTTATTACTATAATTATTAATGTTTACTGTAGACTGTTACCATTTTATTGTTATTATTTTTGTATTTAATTTTGTATTATTATTTACTACCATTTTATATTATTATTTGCTATCATTTATAATTTTGTTACAATGTATATTGTATACATTGTTGCTTTGGCAATATTGACACAATGTTTTTCATGCCAATAAAGCAGCTTGAGAGAGAGACAGAGAGAGAGAGAGAGAGAGAGAGAGAGAGAGAGAGAGAGACAGAGAGAGACAGAGACAGAGAGAGACAGAGACAGAGAGACAGACAGAGAGAGAGAGACAGAGAGAGAGAGACAGAGAGACAGAGAGAGAGAGAGAGAGAGAGAGAGAGAGAGAGAGAGAGAGAGAGACAGAGAGAGAGAGAGAGAGAGAGAGAGAGAGACAGAGAGAGAGAGAGAGAGACAGAGAGAGAGAGAGAGAGAGAGAGAGATGCTGCTGCTGAAAAATGAGCTCCTGTATATATTGAGATTTAAATGTTTTTTTAGAGTGAAGTACATCGAAAAAATCAAAAGAAAACTGCAAGACTCAATAGAAGACAATACAAGCAACAAACCAAAAAGACAGGATTTTGAAAAAGTAACTATTTTTCATAAAATTATACAGTTATCTTAGCTAGCTGAATTGTTAGCTGAATTGTTTACATGTTGCTAAGCAGTTGCTAAGGACTCTCCTGGAAGAAGCTAGCTAGCTTACAAAGAATAACAAAAAAATATCTAGTTAACAGAAGAAAGGAAGACAAAATAAGGACAGAAGAAAAAGGAAAAGAAAAAAGGATAACAAAGTGAAACAGTCCTCTGAAGAAACAAGAGAGCATTATACAAGAAACAGCACTTCTATTGCAACATTGTAGCCAACATCACCAGCGTTGCTATGGAAATTGTTTACCCACCAGACATCCAAACAGAGAAAGCTAAGAAAAGTTTCAAAGGTTTGTTGATGGGACAGAACCATGAATGCCTGTTTGCAGATCTTACCAGTTACAAAACAAGAGCTAATTTAATTTTTAATACCAATCGAGGGAACATATGGAAAAAGGTTATTTGCAACCATTTCCCTTTCTCAAAAAAGAGGGGCATCAGCCAAGGATGTCAGATCAGCATTTTTGAAGAAGCTGACCAGAGCAACACATATCAAACAGTAAACTTATATAATAATGGAACTGTATTGATACAAGGCAATGATTCAAGCCTCCAGGCTTTTGAGAATAGGTTTGCTACCCTAAAAGAAGACGCTGACATCATCTCAGAAAATGAGGAAAAAGTCAAGGAGGGAGATGGAGAAAAGCAGACCCCAATGGTCTCTGTGACCCAGCAGGAAGCCCTCAACGTCCCTTTACCTACCTCACCTGCAGCAGACAGAGTCAAGGACATGACAATTTCAATAAGAACACCTGCTATGCAACGTTTCCACAACACCCTCTCTCTAGTCGAAGCAGAGGTCATAGAACTCAGAGAGAAGAAGCTTCAAGAGGAGGACACTGTCCAGAAACTCAAAGAAGAGATGAAACAGTTCAGGGAGGAGAGCAGAGCATCCATAGCTAAATTAGAAAGCAGAATGGACAAGCTGAGTCAGACAAATGATGACCTCAGAGACCATCTGAGCACAACTAGAAAGGAGCTCGAACAAAAAGAGAGGTACATTGACACCCTCAACCGGCAGAGAGTCATTGTGTCCTCTGCATCTAGAAAACATGTCCACCAGCTTGGTACAACACAAGCAGAACCTGAGACCAGCATGGCCTCCACTACACAGCCGGATGACACTGCACCAGCCTACCAGTCTGCTCCAGCCCAGG
>NC_048570.1:3314861-3354861 GCF_013265735.2 Oncorhynchus mykiss | reverse complement strand
CAGTTTTTTGACAATCTCCAGACAGAAATCATTACATTTCAGGCGCAGGGTAAAGTGCTTCTTTGTGGAGATTTCAATGCAAGAACAGGTTCTGAGCCTGACTACACTGATGCGGGAGGTAACCACCACATATTTGGACACCCCTCCTTGTACAGTAGCCCTATTATAAATAATAGAAACAGTCCTGACCAAATACTGAACAAAAATGGAAAAGAGTTAGTACATCTCTGTCGAGCCTTAGGTCTGTACATGCTTAATGGTAGAATCAGAGGGGACTCTTTAGGTCAGTTTACTTACTGCTCAGCTCTTGGGACAAGTGTAGTCGATTATGCCATCACTGACATTGACCCCTCCTCCATTAGTGCATTCACTGTCAGACCACAGACACCATTGTCAGATCACAGTCAGATCAACGTGTTTCTGAAGAAATTAACTGGCAATATTCATTCAAAAAAACAGCCCAATAAACTTTACAACATAAACCAATCGTTCAGATGGGCTCCAAACAGTGCAGAGGCATTCATTGAAACATTGAACTCAAATGAAATGATGAACTCTATACAGTTTTTCAATAACTCACAGTACCAAAACAATAAAGATGGTGTCAATTCAGCTACCCAAAACATCAACTGCATATTCCAAAAAGCAGCATCGAAAGCAAATTTGAGAAAACCAAAGCAATGCAACATCAGAAGCAAAAATCAAAATGTTTCTGACAAATGGTTTGATAATGAATGTAAAACAATTAGAAAACACCTAAGACAAATGTCAAACAAAAAACATAAGCAGCAAAACAACCCAGAGCTACGATATGAATACTTTGAAACTCTGAAACAGTATAAACAAACACTGAAATGCAAGAAATTGAATTATACCAACAAGACACTTGATGAAATTGAAAACGCAATTGACCAAAATCAGTTCTGGGACATGTGGAACAATTTAAGCACATCAAAGCCACAAGAATTAGCCATACAAGATGTAGGAATTTGGAAAACTTACTTTGATAATCTATACAAAAACATCCCACAAAAAGACTTAAACCAGAACCAATTAGAAATTAAAGAAAAATTGAACATCCTGGAATCAGTCATTAAAAACAACCAAAATCCATTAGATTACCCAATAACCCAACAAGAACTAAATGAAAAGCTAAAATCTATTAAATCAAAAAAGGCTTGTGGTGTAGACAACATCAGAAATGAAATGCTGAAAAACAGCACACCTGAGTTGCAAAATGCTGTGCTTAAATTGTTCAACATGGTTTTAACTTCTGGCTGCTTCCCTGATGTCTGGAACCAGGGGCTCATCTCCCCTATCCACAAAAGTGGAGACAAATCAGACCCCAATAATTACAGGGGAATTTGCGTCAACAGTAACTTGGGAAAGATTTTCTGTAGCATTTTGAATTCAAGAATTCAAACCTTTCTTCAAGAAAAAAATGTAATAAGTAAATGTCAAATTGGCTTTCTCCCTAACCATCGCACTACTGACCATATATACACCTTACACACACTAATTAATAAACACGTCCACCAAAAAAAAGAGGGCAAAATCTTTGCTTGCTTTATTGACTTTAAAAAAGCATTTGATTCGATTTGGCACGAAGGGCTATTCTACAAAATTCTACAAAGTGGGCTTGGTGGTAAGGTGTATGACTTAATAAAATGTATGTACACAGAAAACAAGTGTGCAATAAAAATCAAAAACCAAAGAACAGAATTTTTTTCACAATGTCGAGGTGTGAGACAAGGCTGCAATTTGAGTCCAAATCTTTTCAACATTTATATCAATGAATTAGCAGACATGTTGGACCAATCTCCAGCCCCAGGACTCACACTATTTGACACAGAGGTGAAATACCTGCTATATGCTGATGACTTGGTACTTCTATCACCAACCAAAGAAGGTCTTCAACAAAACATTAATATTCTGGAGCAATATTGCCATAATTGGGCCCTGGCAGTAAATTTCCAAAAAACTAAAATCATGATTTTCCAAAAAAAACCCAGATGTCAGAAACACAAATGTAAATTCACCCTGAACAACACCTTAATTGAACACACAAAAAATTACACCTACCTTGGTCTGACCATATCTGCATCGGGAAACTTTAATATGGCAGTGAAGGCACTCAAAGAAAAAGCCCGCAGAGCAATGTATGCAATAAAAATGAAATTATTCAAAATCAACATCCCAATTAGAATTTGGACTAAAATATTTGACAGTGTAATCCTACCAATAGCACTTTATGGAAGTGAGGTTTGGGGGCCACTCAATAAACTGGATTTTAAAATGTGGGACAAACATCCAATTGAAGCCCTACATGCAGAATTCTGTCGGAAAATTCTACAAGTCCAGAGAAATACACCAACTAATGCATGTAGGGCAGAATTGGGCCGTTTTCCAGTAATAATGAAAATACAGAAAAGATCATTAAAATTTTGGCTACATCTAAATTCAAGTCCAAATTCGAGTCTGCAATTTAAAGCACTTCAAGCCCAAGAGCTGAGCCCAGAAACGAGCCCTCTCAGTCAGCTGGTGTTGGACCTCACCAACCAAGCTGACACCAGCACTGCTTCAAAAGAAAGAATTCCAATAAGCAAAATTATGAACCAATCAAAGGAATCATATTTACAATACTGGAAAAACGAAACAAAATCCCAAAGCCGACTAAATTGCTATCTGACCCTAAACAGAGAATATGAATTGGCTGATTATCTCTACTCTGTCAGAGATACGAAGCAGAGACAGATCCTTACCAAGTACAGGCTGAGTGACCACCGATTGGCAATAGAAACCGGCAGACATAAAAAGACATGGCTACCCAAAGAGGAGCGTGTATGTGGTCACTGCATGACAGGGGAGGTAGAGACAGAGATGCACTTTCTCCTTTACTGTGATAAATATTCCTCACAAAGAGATTCATTATTCACAGAAATGACTACATATATTCCAAATTTTTACAAATTGAACCCAGAGGAAAAACTAAGAATACTCATGGGCGAAGGAGCAATGGCTCCTCTTGCAGCCAAATATGTATTTTCCTGCCATAGCCTGAGGGACACTGAATAATAACATCTGCATAGTAAACAGTAACTTACTTATTATTACTATTATTGTTATTACTATAATTATTAATGTTTACTGTAGACTGTTACCATTTTATTGTTATTATTTTTGTATTTAATTTTGTATTATTATTTACTACCATTTTATATTATTATTTGCTATCATTTATAATTTTGTTACAATGTATATTGTATACATTGTTGCTTTGGCAATATTGACACAATGTTTTTCATGCCAATAAAGCAGCTTGAATTTGAATTTGAATTTGAGAGAGAGAGAGACAGAGACAGAGAGACAGACAGAGAGAGAGAGACAGAGAGAGAGAGACAGAGAGACAGAGAGAGAGAGAGAGAGAGAGAGAGAGAGAGACAGAGAGAGAGAGAGAGACAGAGAGAGAACCTTATTTCACAATTGCTCTGGGGTTTATCATCAGTGAGTAGGCAGTTTTTTTATTAATTTTTTTATATGAAGTTAGATACAGTTACATAATAATGGACATTTACATTGAGTCTACAAACATGTTTCTTTGTTATGAAATGTTAGATTGTTCTCCTCCATAATGCAGTTTGATCTAATGCATTCTGGGAAATGTATTTAATTTTTATTTATATTTAAAAACATTATTATGAATTATTATAGACATAAAATGATTTTAGAACATTTTCAGACCACTGTACATTTTTTACAATTGTTTTAAAGTTAAATGTTTCAACCTTGTGCAACATGGTATTTGTAACCACACATGTCAAAAAAAACAGATTTTCACTGAGTGGACAAATCATTAGGAACACCTGCTCTTTCCATGACATAGACTGACCAGGTGAATCCAGGTGATCAGCTATGATCCCTTATTGATCTCACTTGTTAACTCCACTTCAATCAGTGTAGATGAAGAGAAGGAGACAGGTTAAATAAGGATTTTTAAGCCTTGAGACAATTGAGGCATGGATTGTGTACGTGTGCCATTCACAGGGTGAATGGAAGTGTCTTTGAATAGGGTGTGGTAGTAGATGCCAGGCGCAACAGTTTATGTCAAGAACTTCAGTGCTGCTGGGTATTTAACGCTAAATGTTTCCTGTGAGTATCAAGAATGGTCCACAATCCAAAGGACATCCAGCCAACGGTGGGAAGCATTGGAGTCAACATGGACCAGCATCCCTGTGGAACGCTGTAGACACCTTGTCGAGTCCCTGCCCTGACGAAGTGAGGCTGTTCAGAGGGCAAAACATTTATCCTCCTCTCTCCTCTCTATGTCCTCTCTTTTTTCTCTGTCCTCTTTTCTCTCTGTCCTCTCTTTTCTCTCTGTCCTCTCTTTTCTCTCTGTCCTCCTCTCTTTTCTTTATGTCCTCCTCTCTCTGTCCTCCTCTCTCTGTCCTCCTCTCTCTGTCCTCCTCTCTTTTCTCTCTGTCCTCCTCTCTCTGTCCTCCTCTCTTTTCTCTCTGTCCTCCTCTCTTTTCTTTATGTCCTCCTCTCTCTGTCCTCCTCTCTCTGTCCTCCTCTCTTTTCTCTCTGTCCTCCTCTCTCTATCCTCCTCTCTTTTCTCTCTGTCCTCCTCTCTTTTCTTTATGTCCTCCTTTCTCTGTCATCCTCTCTCTGTCCTCCTCTCTTTTCTCTCTGTCCTTCTCTCTCTGTCCTCCTCTCTCTGTCCTCCTCTCTTTTCTCTCTGTCCTCCTCTCTCTGTCCTCCTCTATTTTCTCTCTGTTCTCCTCTCTCTGTCCTCCTCTCTTTTCTTTATGTCCTCCTTTCTCTGTCCTCCTCTCTCTGTCCTCCTCTCTTTTCTCTCTGTTCTCCTCTCTCTGTCCTCCTCTCTTTTCTCTTTGTCCTCCTCTCTTTTCTATCCTTCTCTCTCTGTTCTCCTCTCTTTTCTCTCTGTCCTCCTCTCTCTGTACTCCTCTCTTTTCTCTCTGTCCTCCTCTCTCTGTCCTCCTCTCTTTTCTCTCTGTCCTCCTCTCTCTGTCCTCCTCTCTTTTCTCTCTGTCCTCCTCTCTCTGTCCTCCTCTCTTTTCTTACTTTCCTCCTCTCTCTGTCCTCCTCTCTTTTCTTTCTGTCCTCCTCTCTCTGTCCTCCTCTCTTTTCTCTCTGTCCTCTCTCTTTTCTTTATGTCCTCCTTTCTCTGTCCTCCTCTCTCTGTCCTCCTCTCTTTTCTCTTTGTCTTCCTCTCTTTTCTCTCTGTCCTCCTCTCTCTGTCCTCCTCTCTTTTCTCTTTGTCCTCCTCTCTTTTCTGTCCTCCTCTCTCTCTCCTCCTGTCTTTTCTTTCTGTCCTCCTGTCTCTGTCCTCCTCTCTTTTCTCTCTGTCCTCCTCTCTCTGTCCTCCTCTCTCTGTCCTCCTCTCTTTTCTCTCTATCCTCCTCTCTCTGTCCTCCTCTCTTTTCTTTATGTCCTCCTCTCTTTTCTCTCTGTCCTCCTCTCTCTGTCCTCCTCTCTCTGTCCTCCTCTCTTTTCTCTCTGTCCTCCTCTCTCTGTCCTCCTCTCTTTTCTCTCTGTTCTCCTCTCTCTGTCCTCCTCTCTTTTCTTTATGTCCTCCTCTCTCTGTCCTCCTCTCTCTGTCCTCCTCTCTTTTCTCTCTGTCCTCCTCTCTCTGTCCTCCTCTATTTTCTCTCTGTTCTCCTCTCTCTGTCCTCCTCTTTTTTCTTTCTG
The DNA here is from genome assembly GCF_013265735.2 of Oncorhynchus mykiss. Classification (NCBI taxonomy): domain Eukaryota; kingdom Metazoa; phylum Chordata; class Actinopteri; order Salmoniformes; family Salmonidae; genus Oncorhynchus; species Oncorhynchus mykiss. The sequence continues at coordinate 3,349,152 of NC_048570.1, read as the reverse complement.
TCCTCCTCTCTCTGTCCTCCTCTCTTTTCTCTCTGTCCTCCTCTCTCTGTCCTCCTCTCTTTTCTCTCTGTTCTCCTCTCTCTGTCCTCCTCTCTTTTCTTTATGTCCTCCTCTCTCTGTCCTCCTCTCTCTGTCCTCCTCTCTTTTCTCTCTGTCCTCCTCTCTCTGTCCTCCTCTATTTTCTCTCTGTTCTCCTCTCTCTGTCCTCCACTTTTTTCTTTCTGTCCTCCTCTCTCTGTCCTCCTCTCTCTGTCCTCCTCTCTTTTCTCTCTGTCCTCCTCTCTCTGTCCTCCTCTATTTTCTCTCTGTTCTCCTCTCTCTGTCCTCCTCTATTTTCTCTCTGTCCTCCTCTCTCTGTCCTCCTCTCTCTGTCCTCCTCTCTCTGTCATCCTCTCTGTCCTCCTCTCTTTTCTCTCTGTCCTCCTCTCTTTTCTCTCTGTTCTCCTCTCTCCGTCCTCCTCTCTTTTCTTTCTGTTCTCCTCTCTCTGTCCTCCTCTCTTTTCTTTCTGTTCTCCTCTCTCTGTCCTCCTCTCTTTTCTCTCTGTCCTCCTCTCTTTTCTTTCTTTCTGTCCTCCTCTCTTTTCTCTCTGTCCTCCTCTCTCTGTCCTCCTCTCTTTTCTCTCTGTTCTCCTCTCTCTGTCCTCCTCTCTTTTCTCTCTGTCCTCCTCTCTCTGTCCTCCTCTCTTTTCTCTCTGTCCTCCTCTCTCTGTCCTCCTCTCTTTTCTCTCTGTTCTCCTCTCTCTGTCCTCCTCTCTTTTCTTTCTGTTCTCCTCTCTCTGTCCTCCTCTCTTTTCTCTCTGTCCTCCTCTCTCTTCTCTCCAACTCCATGTCTGTCCTCCTCTCTTCTCTTGGTTCCTTTATTCATTACATCTCATTGGGGCTCATGTTTTCTTCTCTACCGTGTTCTACTGCTTCACACACAGATGTTCGACATGAAACAAGGGTCACTGATTCATTATCACAATAATGACCATTGGGGAGGAGTTTGAGTGTTACATTATCACACTAAAGATGCTTTAGAGTGTTACATTATCACACTAAAGATGCTTTAGAGTGTTACATTATCACACTAAAGATGCTTTAGCGTGTTACATTATCACAATAAAGATGCTTTAGATTGTTACATTATCACACTAAAGACGCTTTAGAGTGTTACATTATCACACTAAAGAGAGGTTAGATTTTTACAGAACTGTGTCCTCTTTTCATGTGGCCAATGGGGGAGGAAGACTTAGATCAGATTGTCCAATGGTAGATAAGGTGGCAAGGTGTGAGCTGTGGTGTGTGTGTGCATGCTTGTGTGTGTACGTGTGTGTGTGTGTGTATCTGTGTGTCTGCGTGTGTGTGTGTGTGTGTATCTGTGTGTCTGTCTGCGTGTGTGTGTGTGTATCTGTGTGTCTGTCTGCGTGTGTGTGTGTGTGGGTTCTGTCGTGGCACAGCTCTTGATCAGATTAGTAAACAGGCAGGCGAAACATGGTGGTATTTACACAACAGCAGCCATCTGATCTCCTCCTGGTTTCTTTTGAAAACTGAACCCCATCCATGGTTACTCAACCTGGGCTGAGGGAGACGGGTGGGGGAGATGGAGGAGGGAGACGGGTGGGGGAGATGGAGGAGGGAGACGGGTGGGGGAGATGGAGGAGGAGGAGGGGGGGGGGGGGTGATGGGGGTGGAGGGGGCGGCTGGCAGATAGCAAAGTGTTTAAAGCTACAGATGTCTAAGACGCATGAGGGATTAGGTTGGATTTGACCTGAGATGAAACAGGCAGGCAGATCAGGTGAACAGATTAGAAGATCAAATTGAGATTAAAGTGACTGAATGTGAAGAATGCTTTTTTGTACTTTGAAATGCAAAATCATAGGGGGCATAATGATATTGGTACATTAGAAATTAACAAATATCACTTTGAAGTAAAAATCATTGATCATTGATATGAGGAAATATGTGTATGTTTGTGCAAGTATGTGTGTCTGTCTTATGTTCCTTCATGGTGTGTGTGCGTGTGAACACTCATGTTGAGATGTCAGGCAGGAAGATGTTATTGTACCTCTGACTCCTCTGAGCCTGCTGGCGTTTATGAGCTGCCAATCACCCTGCCCTCTCCACTGTCCTCTCCACTGTCCTCTCCCCTGTCCTCTCCACTGTCCTCTCCCCTGTCCTCTCCCCTGTCCTCTCCCCTGTCCTCTCCCCTGTCCACTCCCCTGTCCACTCCCCTGTCCTCTCCCCTGCCCTCTCCACTGTCCTCTCTTCTGTCCTCTCCCCTGTCCTCTTCCCAGTCCTCTCCCCTGTCCTCTCCCCTGTCCACTCCCCTGTCCTCTCCCCTGTCCTCTCCACTGTCCTCTCCCCTGTCCCCTGTGTGTGTGTGTGTGTGTGTGTGTGTGTGTGTGTGTGTGTGTGTGTGTGTGTGTGTGTGTGTGTGTGTGTGTGTGTGTGTGTGTGTGTGTGTGTGTGTGTGTGTGTGTATGTGTGTGTGTGTGTGTGTGCGTGCGTGTGTGGGGGGGGAAACAAACACTGATAAACACACTGATAAACACACTGATAAATGTTGGAATTAATTAGCTGAAGAGAATAGAACAACCATGTCAAGATTCAACATATTTAGGTCAAGAATAGAAGCTTGTTTAGCTTTTTAGTGACGGGGGCAGTATTTGGAAATTCGGATGGATGACGTTCCCAAAGTAAATTGCCTGTTACTCAGGCCCAGAAGCTAGGATATGCATATAATTGGTAGATTTGGATAGAAAACACTCTAAAGTTTCCAAAAATGTCTGTGAGTATAACAGAACTGATATGGCAGGCGAAAACCTGAGGGAAATCCATCCAGGAAGTGGGATTTTTTTGATGTGGGTGGTTTTCAATTGAATGCCTATAGAGTATCTAATGGGTTAGGACCCGGATTGTAGTTCCTATGGCTTCCACTAGATGTCAACAGTCTTTAGACATCGTTTCAGGCTTGTTTTCAGAAAAATGAAGAAGAATGAGAACTTTCTGTCAGGGGACTGGGGAAGCATGCAGTGCTGGTTTGCGCGCATGACTGTGTGTGCGCCCTTCGTTCTTTTTCCCTTCTATTGAATACGCTATTGTCCAGTTGAAATATTATCAATTATTTAGACAATTGACAACCTGGGGATTAATTATGAACATCGTTTGACATCTTTCGATGAACTTTACCGGCACTAGTAGGATGTATTCGCCTGCTTGTTTTGATCGCCTTGGAGCCAGTGGATTAGTGAACAAAACGCACAAACACAACAAAAGAGTTTTGGGGATATAAAGAGGGACTTTATCGAACAAAATTAACATTTATTGCGTAGCGGGGACTCTTGTGATTGCAACCATATGAAGATCTTCAAAGATAAGTGATTAATTTTATCACTATTTCAGATTTTCGTGACTCCTCTACTTGGATGTAAAATGTTTGTATGTTTTTGTAAGCTGTCCTCAGATAATCGCATGGTACGCTTTCGCCTTAAAGCCTTTTTGACATCTGACAAAGTGGCTGGATTAAGAAGAAGTTCATCGTTAAGCCGATGTATAACACTTATATTTTCATTAATGTTTATTATGACTATATCTGTATTTTGCCTGCGCCAGAGTGGTTAAAGGTAAATTATAATACCATTATATTGTCTAATTAGTCTAATTATACAACTACAACATTGCTGTGTGCCCAGCACACATGGTCTCTGTCCCAGTCCGCATGGTCTCTGACCCAGTCCACATGGTCTCTGGCCCAGTCCACACGGTCTCTGGCCCGGTCCACATGGTCTCTGGCCCAGTCCACAGATCTCTGGCCCAGCCCAATGATTGCATGTAAGCAAGTAGAATGGAAAGCAGTGGGAGTTTCCTCCGTCATCTACGGATTCTCAGAAGGCAGTGGGAGTTTCCTCGCCCATCTACGGATTCTCAGAGGCAGTGGGAGTTTCCTCGCTCATCTACGGATTCTCAGAGGCAGTGGGAGTTTCCTCCCTCATCTACGGATTCTCAGAAGGCAGTGGGAGTTTCCTCCCTCATCTACGGATTCTAAGAAGGCTGGTCTGCATCCTCTTTTCCTCTGTCTTTTCTTCACGCAAATGACGGGGATTTGGGCCTGTTCCCGGGAGAGCAGTATATCCTTCTAATCGGACTCGTTAAAGGAAAAACCTTCCTCTAGTTCGTGGTGAGTAATCACTGTTCTGATGTCAAAAAATTATTTTCGGTCATAAGAGACGGTAGCAGCAACATTATGTACCAAACAAGTTTTTAAAAACATACAAAATAGCACAATTTGTCAGGAGCCCTGTAAAACACCATCCTCTTCGGCTCCATCTTACTGTGTGGAAGGCATCGGTCTGACCATGGTTTACTTCTGTGGCTAGTCAGAGCAGAGGGATGCTGGGATAAAGAGAAAATAGCGTATAGGCAACTGCAATATTACTTCTCACTTATGGTCCCTGTTAGATAGGACAGAATGTTACTCTGCTTAATACAGAAGTACAAAAGGTGGATGAACTAATATTACTTGCTACATACAACACGCTGACACTCAATATCTGAACTTTGAAAAGCCAACTAATTAAAACACCTTTAACTTTACCTGAACTGTAGTTTGCATGTTTTGATATTACATTGCAGAATTTTCTGTCACATTGGCTAGCAAGCACATTCCCTTTGATAGCTAGCTGTGATTATTACTGTTTCTATCACATTAGCTAGCACATTCCCTTTGATAGCTAGCTATATTTATTACTGTAGAGACGCTTGCAGTTTTGGAGACGAAAGGCGGTGTGGGAGTGTCAGTACCGGTTAAAACAGTGATTTACTCACTGAGCTATATATTATATAATATATTATATTAAGTTATTTTATTTGGATTTACTTCACAGCACAGTTAGCTATGCTATTGCTAGCTAGTTAGCCTGCCAAACGTGTATAGTTAGTGACCAACTAACTACTTGCTAGCTAGCTAACCTGCCAAACGTGTATAGTTAGTGACCAACTAACTACTTGCTAGCTAGTTAGCCTGCCAAACGTGTATAGTTAGTGACCAACTAACTACTTGCTAGCTAGCTAGCCTGCCAAACGTGTATAGTTAGTGACCAACTAACTACTTGCTAGCTAGCTAGCTTGCCAAACGTGCATAGTTAGTGACCAACTACTACTTGCTAGCTAGCTACACTCTTGCTGCTACTGTAGCGACCTCCTTTCATTACATTATTATCTCCAAAAAACAGTGAGGTATCCACGCTGTGTTGACATTTTCACCTATCCACTTTATCAATAATATAGCAATGTTCTTACTCAACGTTTCATCGTCAGCCCATCTAACAGCTCCCAACAGGTCGAAGTAGCAACAGGTAGTAAACAGGAAGTAAGGAGCCCATACGTGTCAGCTCTAACGTGTTTGTAGGTGGTTCCAAATGAACTAAAGCCAGCCCTATAACTGACATATAGTCAGATATAGCTTACACTTAATTTAATCGGGGAAACACATGGTATTGACGTGGGAAATTTCACAAAAGTTACAAATTCGAATTTCCCACTTCAAGCCCAAATTCATCATACTTTGACAAAAACAATGACTTACTGACATAAATTGTTGTTCATGGGTAAACTCTGAGTCCTTCAGCGGAAAGAAAATGGATATTTGTTGGTACTTGAACGTTCCTGGCTGTCATTCTTTACGGGGCAAAATATTTTCACGACAGCTCGCATCCTGTTGTTTGTTTGTTTGTTTGTTTTGTTGCTGCTGGAACAAAGAAGCACCCCCAGCCATGATGGAACAAAGGCTTCTCCTTAAAGAAGCACAACAACCGTGATGGAAAAGCAATGAAAATGTCCAGTCAGCCCCATCTGACTTGTTTAATCACTAAGAGTGGTGGGGAAGACAGACTTTGATTTCGACCGCCTCGCCGATCGATAAAGTCCTTGAACTTGCGTTAAGTTACTGCCGTCCGGGCCATATTCTCCGCATCTCAAATGACTCCCTATTTCCTATAGAGCCCAGTGGGCCGTGGTCAAAAGTAGTGCACTGTAAAAGGTATAGGGTGCATTTTGTGAGTCAGGAGTTTTATTCACGGGGTTTGAGAGCGCCATGTAACCCCCCCCCCCTCCGGTTACAGGCCAGGCACAGTTACCTGTCTGAGCTGAGTGATGCAAGTTGGAGAAATCTTATAAAGCTGACTTTGCCCAATCCTCTTTTCCCCACTTCTTTCGGCCCTCTGCCCCCTCCCCCCAGTACTGCCCCCTCCCCCCAGTACTGCCACCTCCCCCCAGTACTGCCCACTCCCCCCAGTACTGCCACCTCCCCCCAGTACTGCCCCCTCCCCCCAGTACTGCCACCTCCCCCCAGTACTGCCCCCCCCAGTACTGACACCTCCCCCCAGTACTGCCCCCTCCCCCCAGTACTGCCCCCTCCCCCAAGTACTGACACCCCCCCAATACTGCCACCTCCCCCCAGTACTGACACCTCCCCCCAGTACTGACACCTCCCCCCAGTACTGCAACCTCCCCCCAGTACTGCCACCCCCCCCCCAGTACTGCCACCTCCCCCCTGTACTGCCCCCTCCCCCCTGTACTGCCACCTCCCCCCAGTACTGACTCCTCCCCCCAGTACTGCCACCTCCCCCTAGTATCTCAGGCAATGACATGGACAGACAAACTGTTTGTTAATGCAGCTCTCCAATATAAATACAATGAAACGAGGAATTGACTGCGGGCCTCGACATTGACACTCAGAGGGAGTTTATTTTTCCCCTCCATTAGCCATCCTGGTCGCAGTACCGCGCTGAGCGAGGGGTAACAAGATGGAGACGGCGGGCTGACATAGAAAGGGTCATGTGGCACTGCTGTATAAAAAAAATCTGTCCTAACTCATATCCCCCCCACCACCACCCCCACGTCACCCCCCCCCCCACCCCACCCCCCTCCCCCCCAATCTGCTGAGCCTGAAGAAAGGCCATGCGACTCTGTGTCTCAAAGGTCACCCTATTCCCCTCCCTATATCGTGCACTACTTTTGAAGAGGATCCACGCTCTGCTCAAAAGTAGTGCCTTTACAGCGCATTTGGAAAGTATTCAGACCCCTTGATTTTTCCCCCCCATTTTGTTACGTTGCAGCCTTATTCTAAAATGGATTAAATATATTTTTGTTCCTCTTCAATCTACACACAATAGCCCATAATGACATCACAATAGCCCATAATGACATCACAATACCCCATAATGACATCACAATACCCCATAATGACATCACAATACTGCATATTGACATCACAATACCCCATAATGACATCACAATACTTATATTGACAAAGTGAGAACAGGTTATTAGAAGAAATAGAAACAGGAATACCTTATTTACAAAAGTATTCAGACCCGTTGCTATGAGACTCGAAAATTGAGCTCAGGCGCATCCTGTTTCCATTGATCATCCTTGAGAGTTGGAGTCCAACAGTGGTAAATTCAATTGATTGGACATGACTTGGAAAGGCACACACCTCTCTGTATAAAGTCAGAGCAAAAGCCAAACCATGAGGTCGAGGGAATTGTCCGTAGAGCTCAGAGACAGGATTGTGTCGAGGCACAGATCTGGAGAAAGGGTACCAAAATGTTTCTGCAGCACTGAAGGTCCCCAAGAACACAGGGGCCTCCATCATTCATAAATGGAAGAAGTTTGCACCCACCAGAAGGACAACTATCTCTGCAGCAATCCACCAATCAGGGCTTGATGGTAAAGTGGCCAGACGGAAGCAACTCCTCAGTAAAAGGCACATGACAGCCCACTTGGAGTTTGCCAAAAGGTACCTAAAGGACTCACAGACCATGAAAAACAAGATTCTCTGGTCTGATGAAACCAAGATTGAACTATTTGGCCTGAATGCCAAGCGTCACGTCTGGAGGAAACCTGGCACCAGCCCTACGGTGAAGCATGGTGGTGGCAGCATCATGCTGTGCTGATGTTTTTCGGCGACAGGGACTGGGAGACTAGTCAGGATCGAGGGAAAGATGTTCAGAGCAAAGTACAGAGAGATCCTTGATGAAAACTTGCTCCAGAACACTCAGGACCTCAGACTGGGGCGAAGGTTAGGGTGGTACGCCTGTTGGAAGATGAACCTCTTGTGGTCCTGAGTCTCTGAATGAAGGACATTCAGAGACATGTCCAGAAGCCACTCCTGCATTGTCTTGGCTTCTGGCCAAGTCTCTGAATGTCCTTGAGTGGCCCAGCCAGAGCCCAGAATTGAACCTGATCAAACAGCTCTGGAGAGACCTGAAAATAGCTGTGCAGCGACGCTCCCCTTCCAACCTGACAGAGTTTGAGAGGATCTGCAGAGAACAATGGGAGAATCTCCCCAAATACAGGCGTGCCAAGCTTGCAGCGTCATTACCCAAGAAGACTTGAGGCTGTGTGCTAAGCTTGTAGTGTCTGAATACTTACAGTGTGTGAATGATTTAATTTTTGATTGAATGAATAATTTTGCACGCCCATTTTTTTCAGTTTTTGATTTGTTAAAAAAGTTTGAAATATCCAATAAATGTCGTTCCACTTCATGATTGTGTCCCACTTGTTGTTGATTCTTCACAAAAAAATACAGTTTTTATATCTTTATGTTTGAAGCCTGAAATGTGTCAAAAGGTCGCAAAGTTCAAGGGGGCCGAAAACTTTCGCAAGGCACTGTATGTAGGGGAAAGAATGCCAATTGGGATACGGCTTTACCCTCACTGCAGGTTAGGGGGACGGGCTCTGGTCTGATCAACAGAGAAGTTACAGATTTTCATCAAGTCCTAGCCTGCAGCCTACATCCTCCCTCTCCCCCTCTCTCTCCCCCGTTTCTCTCCCTCTCTCTCTCTCCCTCTCTCCCCCTCTCGCTCCCCCTCTCTCTCCCCTCTCTTTTTCTCCCCTCTCTCTCACCCTCTCCCCCCTCTCTCTCCTCTCTCTCGCTCCCTCTCTTTTTCTCCCCTCTCTCTCTCACCCTCTCCCCCTCTCTCTCCCCCTCTCTCTCACCCTCTCCCCTCTCTCTCACCCCCTCTCTCTCCCCTCTCTCGCTCCCTCTCTTTTTCTCCCCTCACTCTCCCCTGTTTCTCTCCCCCTCTCTTTTTCTCCCCCTCTCTCTCTCTCTTTTTCTCCCCCTCTCTCCACCCTCTCTCTCTCTCTCCTTATCTCTCCCCTCTCCCTCTCTCGCCGCCTCCTCTCTCTCATCCCTCTCTCTCTTCTCTCTTCTCTCTTCCTCTCTTTCCCCCCATCCCCTCTCTCCCCTGTCTCTCCCCTGTCTCTCCCCTGTCTCTCTTCTCTCTCTTCTCTCTCATCATGGAAAGGGTTGGAGGAAGACAATGTCCCCTCAGCTGAAAAAAAAAGGGTCGGGAATGGAGGGTGGAGGGTGGGTGGTGGGGGGGCGTGGGGGGGTTGTAGGACGGGAGTGGAGGGGTAATCATTGCATCACATCACCACTGAGGCTATTGTTAAAACTCGTCAGTCAGCCAGTCAGCAGTATCCATCATAATGTATCTTGTTCTGTGTGACCCAGCAGCTGGGATGAGGGCCACCTCTCTCCCTCTCTCTCTCTCGTTCTCTCACTCCTTTCATCTCAGGGTTGAAGAAAGAAAAGAAAAGAATAGAAGGAGAGAAATAACGAGAGCCACCTCTTAGAGGATAAAGCACCTTGATTGGTTGGCAGGATCAGAGGTTCGTATTTTGTATTTATTATGGATCTCCATTAGCTGCTGACAATGTAGCAGCTACTCTTCCTGGGGTCCAAACAAGATTAAGGCACTTGCATACAGACTGAAACAGCAAACTACTACACACTACCCAACCACAACATACTGTATCTACAATACTACACACTGCCCAACCACAACATACTATATCTACAATACTACACACTACCCAACCACAACATACTGTATCTACAATACTACACACTACCCAACCACTACATACTGTATCTACAATACTACACACTACCCAACCACTACATACTGTATCTACAATACTACACACTACTACACACTACCCAACCACAACATACTATATCTACAATACTACACACTACTCTATCACACACTACTACACAATACTACACACTACTCTATTACAACATACTGTTTCTACAATACTACACACTACTACACACTACTACACACTACTCTATCACAACATACTGTTTCTACAATACTACACACTACTACACACTACTCTATCACAACATTCTGTTTCTACAATACTACACACTACTCTATCACAACATACTGTATCTACAATACTACACACTACTACACAATACTACACACTACTACACAATACTACACACTGCTCTATCACAACATACTGTTTCTACAATACTACACACTACTCTATCACAACATACTGTTTCTACAATACTACACACTACTACACAATACTACACACTACTCTATCACAACATACTGTTTCTACAATACTACACACTACTACACAATACTACACACTACTCTACTACAACATACTGCATCTACAATACGACAATTTATCAATATTATAATGCTGTTGGTACGTGTGTGTAGAGTGCGTGTTTTAGCATGTGTGTGTAGATTGCGTGTTTTAGCATGTGTGTGTAGAGTGTGTGTGTAGAGTGTGTGTGTAGAGTGTGTGTGTAGAGTGAGTGTGTGTAGAGTGTGTGTGTAGAGTGTGTGTGTAGAGTGTGTGTGTAGAGTGTGTGTGTAGAGTGTGTGTGTAGAGTGTGTGTGTGTAGAGTGTGTGTGTAGAGTGAGTGTGTGTAGAGTGTGTGTGTAGAGTGTGTGTGTAGAGTGTGTGTGTGTAGAGTGTGTGTGTAGAGTGTGTGTGTGTAGATCTCCCCACAGTCCGTGCTCTTTCACAAGGTGTATTTATGTGTTTTATACAGGGGCGCAACTTTCAATGGAGACGGGTGTCACCCTCACATTCTGAAATTGCATTTTTTTTGTCCTAAATATCATGTGATACAAAACGAGGCAATGGTGTGTTTTGAAAACGAGGCAACGTTTTACTCTAAAAAATGATTTGATCTCCACAACTTCGAATACCAGTCTGGTTCTACTGCTTGTATTAGTTACTTGATGTGGAATAGAGTTCCATGTAGTCATGGCTCTATGTAGTACTGTGGAATAGAGTTCCATGTAGTCATGGCTCTATGTAGTACTGTGGAATAGAGTTCCATGTAGTCATGGCTCTATGTAGTACTGTGGAATAGAGTTCCATGTAGTCATGGCTCTATGTAGTACTGTGGAATAGAGTTCCATGTAGTCATGGCTCTATGTAGTACTGTGGAATAGAGTTCCATGTAGTCATGGCTCTATGTAGTACTGTGCGCCTCCCATAGTCTCTTCAGGACTTGGGGACTGTGAAGAGACCTCTGGTGGCATGTCAAGTGGGTAAGGGCCAGCCGTGCTGCTCTGTTCTGGGCCAACTGTAACCCTATAACCCTAACCCTAACCCCAACCTTAACCCTAACCCTATTTGCCTAGGTCCCTCTTTGTGGCACTTGACCATATGACTGGGCAGTAGACCAGGTGGGATAAAACTAGGGCCTGTAGGAATTGTTTTTGTTGATGACGATGTCAAGAAATCAGAGCAGTGCTTTATTATGGACAGACTTCTCTCCATCTTAGCTACTGTTGTATCAATATGTTTTGACCCTGACAGTTTACAATCAAAGGTTACACCACTAAAAATTAGTTTTCTCAAATTGCTAATTTTCCACATTATTCATTACAAGATTTAGTTGAGGTTTAAAGTTTTAGTGAATGATTTGTACCAAATATACTGAAGTGTTTAAACAGCATGATCATTACGTAGGTGAACCTTGTGCTGGGGAAAATAAAAGGCCACTCTAAAATGTGCAGTTTTGTCACACGACACAATGCTGCAGATGTCTCAAGTTTTGAGGGAGCGTGCAATTGGCATGCTGACTGCAGGAATGTCCACCAGCGCTGTTGCCAGAGAATTTGGCAGTACGTTTAACCGTCCTCACAACCACAGACCAAGTGTACCGCGTCGTGTGGGCGAGCGGTTTATGGGATGCAGGCATACGCTATGGACAATGAACCCAACAGTATTTTGTCGATGGCAGTTTGAATGCACAGAGATACCGTGAAGAGATCCATGAGGCCCGTTGTCGTGCCATTCATCCGCCGCCGTCACCTCATGTGTCAGCACGATAATGCACAGCTCCATGTCACAAGAATCTGTACACAATTCCTGAAAGCTGAAAATGTCCCAGTTCTTCCTGCATACTCACCAGACATGTCACCCATTGAGCATGTTTGGGATGCATTGGAAGGACGTGTACGACAACGTGTTCCAGTTCCCGCGAATATTCTGCAACTTCGCGCAAACATTGAAGAGGAGTTGGGACAACCTGATCAACTCTATGCGAAGGAGATGTGTCGCGCTGCACGAGGCAAGTGGTGTTCACATCAGACTGGTTTTCTAATCCCCTACCTTTTTTTGTTTAAGGTATTTATGACCAACAGATGCATATCTGCATTCTGTATTTCCTGTCATGAAATCCATAGATTAGGACCTCATTTATTAATTTAAAATGGCAGATTTTCTTATAGGATCTGTGACTCTCTAAAATCTTGAAACTGTTCATTGTTGCGTTTATATTTTTGTTCAGTGTATATTATATTATAATGCTGACTACTAGGATACTAGTAACGATACATGAACACTCGTACAAGGATGTCTGTACTACCAGCTCAGTTTATGACATAGCCCTGTATTTCCCCTGGGTATTGTTGGCCTGAACAGCGTTTTGGTTGTGCAGCTATGGCAAGGCTTTTAAGTAGGGAACATTAAACACTACAAACTGGGTGAGAGAATGCCAAGAGTGTGCAAAGCTGTCATCAAGGCAAAAGGGTGGCTGCTTTGAAGAATCTCAAATCTAAAATATATTCTGATTTGTTTAACACTTTTTTTAGTTACTACATGATTCCATATGTGTTATTTCATAGTTTTGATGTCTTCAATATTATTCTACAATGTAGAAAATAGTAAAAATAAAGAAAAACCCTTGAATGAGTAGGTGTGTCCAAACTTTTGACTGGTACTGTGTGTCAGAGAGAGACTGAGGGGAAAGAGACATGGTAAATTTTTGACTGGTACTGTGTGTCAGAGAGAGACTGAGGGGAAAGAGACATGGTAAATGTTTGACTGGTACTGTGTGTCAGAGAGAGACTGAGACACGACAGTTGGCAGGGGATCTGCACTAGATGAAAATCTCTCAGCTGAAGCAACAATGCATGTCAACATATATATTGTTCCTTCACATTCCTGTCTGTAATTCAGGGCCTGAGGCAGGTGGGTCCCACTTGTTCCTGTGAATAAACCACAAGATGGATGCTCCAGATCCCATCAGGATGCTCCAGATCCCTTCAGGATGCTCCTGATCCCTTCAGGATGCTCCAGATCCCTTCAGGATGCTCCAGATCCCTTCAGGATTCTCCAGTTCCCTTCAGGATGCTCCAGATCCATTCAGGATGCTCCCGTTTCCTTCAGGATGCTCCCGTTTCCTTTACTCCTCCAGTATACAGTATTATTCGTGTTTCTGTTATTGTATTTTTATTGACTGGAGGAATAGGAACGTCAACACAATGTTCCAGGGACATGTTCAATGTTCAAGAGGTGGGAGGTGGAAAGCTGCAGAATAAATAAAAATGCTAATTAATTACTTAAAAATCATACAATGTGATTTTCTGTAAGTGGGAAAACCTGCAAAATCGGCAGTGTATCAAATACTTGTTCTCCCGACTGTATTTATCAACAAAGAATCAATGGGGGTGTGTTTGTGTTACAAATACCAAACATATTCTGCTATAAATATCATTAGGCAAAACAAACATATTTTCATGATTTCAGTTATATTACCAAAGTAAATAAATGTGTGAATAAAAAACTGTCCGGCGCTGCCAGAATCTCCCGTCAGTCCGGTGCCTCCAGAGTCTCCCTCCTGTCCTGCGCCGCCAGAGTCTCCCTCCTGTCCTGCGCCGCCAGAGTCTCCCTCCTGTCCTGCGCCGCCAGAGTCTCCCTCCTGTCCTGCGCCTCCAGAGTCTCCCTCCTGTCCGGCGCCTCCAGAGTCTCCCTCCTGTCCTGCGCCTCCAGAGTCTCCCGTCAGTCCGGAGCCCCCAGAGTCTCCCGTCAGTCCGGTGCCTCCAGAGTCTCCCGTCTGTCCTGCGCCTCCAGAGTCTCCCTCCTGTCCTGCGCCTCCAGAGTCTCCCTCCTGTCCGGTGCCTCCAGAGTCTCCCTCCTGTCCTGCGCCGCCAGAGTCTCCCTCCTGTCCTGCGCCTCCAGAGTCTCCCTCCTGTCCTGCGCCTCCAGAGTCTCCCTCCTGTCCTGCGCCTCCAGAGTCTCCCTCCTGTCCTGCGCCTCCAGAGTCTCCCTCCTGTCCGGCGCCTCCAGAGTCTCCCTCCTGTCCTGCGCCTCCAGAGTCTGCCTCCTGTCCTGCGCCTCCAGAGTCTCCCTCCTGTCCTGCGCCTCCAGAGTCTCCCTCCTGTCCGGCGCCTCCAGAGTCTCCCTCCTGTCCTGCGCCTCCAGAGTCTCCCTCCTGTCCTGCGCCTCCAGAGTCTCCCTCCTGTCCTGCGCCTCCAGAGTCTCCCTCCTGTCCGGCGCCTCCAGAGTCTCCCTCCTGTCCTGCGCCTCCAGAGTCTCCCTCCTGTCCTGCGCCTCCAGAGTCTCCAGAAAGACAGGCAGCGTTTCTCAGCCAGTCGAAATTATAAGTCAGCTAGCATAATTTTTTATGGGTTTACTGTACAAAGGAATGTCAATTGAAAAAATGTCAAATGAAGCAAGTTTCCGGTCTTTCCAGCTTCAGTTTGAAGTGATTGTGTTAGCTGTGTTGTTAGCTGTGTTGTTGGCTAGCTCCTCTGAACAACAGTGTCCTAATGAAAAAAACAAATTTTCTATGCCAGGCGAAATCGTGCCTCATTGGTTCCATGTTATGGATGTATCCAAATAAATATCACTAGAAAACTGCTTCAACAAATGCAGCTACGTTATTCTTGCTGCACTGTTTGACTTGACTGTAACTTAACCGTAGTTGGCTAACTAGCAAGCAATGGATAAAAATGTTGCCAGCCGGTATGGCAATGGAATGTTTAAAACAAACGACTGAGTAGCGTCCACAGATACCGAACAAAAAGACTGAACGACTGGGTCGGGTCCATAGATACAGAACAAAAAGACTGAACGACTGGGTCGCCAAAGATACAGAACAAAAAGACTGAACGACTGGGTCGCGTCCCATAGATATAGAACAAAAAGACTGAACGACTGGGTCGGGTCCACAGATACAGAACAAAAAGACTGAACGACTGGGTCGAGTCCATAGATACAGAACAAAAAGAATGAACGACTGGGTCTCGTCCATAGATACAGAACAAAAAGACTGAACGACTGGGTCGCGTCCATAGATACAGAACAAAAAGACTGAACGACTGGGTCAGGTCCACAGATACAGAACAAAAAGACTGAACGACTGGGTCGAGTCCATAGATACAGAACAAAAAGAATGAACGACTGGGTCGAGTCCATAGATACAGAACAAAAAGACTGAACGACTGGGTCGCTTCCCATAGATACAGAACAAAAAGACTGAACGACTGGGTCGCCAAAGATACAGAACAAAAAGACTGAACGACTGGGTCGCGTCCCATAGATATAGAACAAAAAGACTGAACGACTGGGTCGGGTCCACAGATACAGAACAAAAAGACTGAACGACTGGGTCGAGTCCATAGATACAGAACAAAAAGAATGAACGACTGGGTCTCGTCCATAGAGACAGAACAAAAAGACTGAACGACTGGGTCGCGTCCATAGATACAGAACAAAAAGACTGAACGACTGGGTCAGGTCCACAGATACAGAACAAAAAGACTGAACGACTGGGTCGAGTCCATAGATACAGAACAAAAAGAATGAACGACTGGGTCGAGTCCATAGATACAGAACAAAAAGACTGAACGACTGGGTCGCGTCCCATAGATACAGAACAAAAAGACTGAACGACTGGGTCGAGTCCATAGATACAGAACAAAAAGACTGAACGACTGGGTCGAGTCCATAGATACAGAACAAAAAGAATGAACGACTGGGTCTCGTCCATAGATACAGAACAAAAAGACTGAACGACTGGGTCGCGTCCCATAGATACAGAACAAAAAGACTGAAGGACTGGGTCTCGTCCATAGATACAGAACAAAAAGACTGAACGACTGGGTCTCGTCCCATAGATACAGAACAAAAAGACTGAACGACTGGGTCTCGTCCATAGATACAGAACAAAAAGAATGAACGACTGGGTCAGGTCCACAGATACAGAACAAAAAGACTGAACGACTGGGTCAGGTCCACAGATACAGAACAAAAAGACTGAACGACTGGGTCTCGTCCATAGATACAGAACAAAAAGACTGAACCACTGGGTCGCGTCCCATAGATACAGAACAAAAAGACTGAACGACTGGGTCTCGTCCATAGATACAGAACAAAAAGACTGAACGACTGGGTCGCGTCCCATAGATACAGAACAAAAAGACTGAACGACTGGGTCTCGTCCATAGATACAGAACAAAAAGACTGAACGACTGGGTCTCGTCCCATAGATACAGAACAAAAAGACTGAACGACTGGGTCTCGTCCCATAGATACAGAACAAAAAGACTGAACGACTGGGTCGCGTCCCATAGATATAGAACAACAAGACTGAATGACTGGGTCGAGTCCATAGATACAGAACAAAAAGACTGAACGACTGGGTCTCGTCCCATAGATACAGAACAAAAAGACTGAACGACTGGGTCGCGTCCCATAGATACAGAACAAAAAGACTGAACGACTGGGTCTCGTCCATAGATACAGAACAAAAAGACTGAACGACTGGGTCGCCAAAGATACAGAACAAAAAGACTGAACGACTGGGTCAGGTCCACAGATACAGAACAAAAAGACTGAACGACTGGGTCTCGTCCCATAGATACAGAACAAAAAGACTGAACGACTGGGTCGCGTCCCATAGATACAGAACAAAAATACTGAACGACTGGGTCGCGTCCCATAGATACAGAACAAAAAGACTGAACGACTGGGTCTGGCAACCGAACCAATAGAACGAACGACCAGCCGGCTTGTGTAACAACCCTACATTTGTTTCGGTACTATATCTATAATATCCTTGTGGAAGGATGAAATGGTATGAATACATTCATCAAAATAACGTTTTTAATGAAAATATGTGAATCATTATTTGAATATGCTGGTAACCCGTTGTATAAATGTGTAAATGCCCTCGAAGCCGGTGGTTGGAGGATATATTGGCACAACCACTTAAGAGTAGACTGCTAATATGACATCATACTCTGTGAGGAAATTGAAAAGTACGGTCTGCTTGAGAGACAAGTTTGAGGTGGGGTGTTTGAAGTGTTTGTTTTTTTCTTTAAATATATGCTTTGGCCACAAATACCCGTATAGGGTGAGCCAAGAAAAGTTATTTTGCTAGCCCCTGTCATGCCGGATACGAGTTGCAAATGTTATTTGTTATTGATAAGCTCTTAAAGAGTATCAACGTTTATGATCGCTATGTTTGATCCACAGTTACAAGGACGACGTGGCATCATGCCCTGGGTTGTCCTGAACAGAATGAGTTTGTCGTATCGTGAAGAAAATTAGGCCTTGAATCCCTTCTATAGACGCTAAAATTACAATCTGTTTCTCTGATGTGTGTTTTGAAAGCCTAACACTGTAAATTCGTATTTTATAATTTAGCTAGTCATGTCGGCAGTAGAATGAGCTTTCAAATGACGCCCACTTAAAATGTTTTTTTTTTGGATTGTGTAAACAACAACAGAAATAGTGTGATGGTGGGGACGCAGGGCTGTGTTCCAAACTAAACAACTACAAGTGTGCCTGCTTCAGTTTCCTCAATATCACAGCTAGGAGAGCTCATATCAAGCACCTTTTAGTTGAAGACTATTTCCTTGATTCATAAAATGAATTGAAATGACATAGAAACTGTGCACACTTTGGTGACGTGTGTGTCCACTTGGAAACACCAGTTAGTCCTCTCACTCAAAACCCTTATCAATCGTTTTTTTGTTCTAATCTTGCACCTACTCAAAAAATATCAATGAATATCTCCTTATGTTACTGAATGTATCCAGATTATTATCAGATTTCATTACGGACTAATTATGTAAGTAAGTACAGTAAATGTAAAATGCACAGAAAAATCAAAACAGTTGCATGTTTGGATTCAGTCTTGTGTCAGCTGAACTGTTGTGGACACAACATCACCTTTTCTAGTCTGATAATTTCCCCATAATCTCCAAAAGTGTTCTCTTTTCAGTTGCTACCATGGTTACGTTTTTTCTTTGGTAATAGTTCTTCTTCTAGAAACATTTACGTTTGGTCCTATTCGTGTAGACCAGGGTAAAGGGGTTAAACAGAATATGAACTTTTTAAAAGTGATATATATTTTCACTGGATAGTTACTTTAACATCACCGATCCGAAGGTTAAAAGGATGTTTAATTCAACTCAATTCACGTGATGAACATGCGAGCTTGTGTAAGGTAGTACCAGATACTGTTCACATTAGAGGGAATTAGGACAATTTATCAAATAAATGTCATACAGCACAATAATTCACCATGTCAATGTAGGATGATGGTATATGTTGCCCCCCCCCCCCCCCCCCCCCACAATTACATATCTTTCTCACTCATTTGAAAAATTTAGTGAGATTAAAAAAAGCTTTTAAACACAATTTAAACCAGGCTCTCTAGATTAGAGCCTCTATAGTGTCTGTACAACTGCCTGAACATTCGATGTCGCTATGCGATGTCCCCGCTAATTCTCCCTAGTAAGTGGTTCCTTCCATGGTATACCACAGAGCAAAGATATGCTAGGCAGGACATTAAATACTCTAGTATTTGCAAACGGTATCGTCAGTGGAGGAGAGAGAAAAGTGCAGAGTTGATTAGAGTTTAGCTCCCAGTGATGGCGAGGACTTGCAGGAGGTATATTTGTAAATATTAGTCAATTAATTTGATCAAGCTATGTAGCCTATTGATTCCTTCTTGATGAATAAACAAATCAAACATGTTTTCATCTGTATTACTGTCCCTCTATTCATTTCATAAAGTTGGGTTTAGCTGGCCAGCAAGGCAGATTCCCAATCTACTAACCTCATAACTACATTCCAAGCCATTTCAGGCAATCAATCAAGTGAGAGCAGAGCTTGCCTAACTCTCTTACCTGGCATGCCTGCTAGCAAGGTTGCTAGACTTCACAAAATTCTTAAATGTATATTTTGAACAAATATTTAGGAAGAGGTTTTTCATTTCATGGAGTCTGTGAAGGAAGAACACACGTGGAACAAGTGGTAAACAAGATAGGTAAAAAAACAAACAGATTTTCACCAAGTTAAATTGACATATTGTGGTAAAGGTTTCATGATGTTTGAATCTAAACCACAGAAGGTCATTTTAAAATTGTTCCATACATCAGTTGAGGTCTCTATCGGCTTCAAAATGAGGTCTGAAATCTAGCATGAAAGTGCATCGTTGTAGCTGCATAGGCCAATAGAGTCACAATGTTTTCCTTGGGATAACTTGGGCTAGTGGCCATGGGATAAGTTGGGCCATTGACCATGGGATAAGTTGGGCCATTGACCATGGGATAAGTTGGGCTAGTGGCCATGGATAAGTTGGGCCAGTGACCATGGGATAAGTTGGGCCATTGACCATGGGATAAGTTGAGCCATTGGCCATGGGATAAGTTGGGCCAGTGGCCATGGGATAAGTTGAGCCAGTGACCATGGGATAAGTTGAGCCAGTGGCCATGGGATAAGTTGAGCCAGTGGCCATGGGATAAGTTGGGCCAGTGGCCATGGGATAAGTTGAGCCAGTGGCCATGGGATAAGTTGAGCCAGTGGCCATGGGATAAGGTGGGCCATTGACCATGGGATAAGTTGGGCCAGTGGCCATGGGATAAGTTGGGCCAGTGGCCATGGGATAAGTTGAGCTAGTGGCCATGGGATAAGTTGAGCCAGTGACCATGGGATAAGTTGGACAATTGACCATGGGATAAGTTGGGCTAGTGACCATGGGATAAGTTGGGCCAGTGACCATGGGATAAGTTGGGCTAGTGGCCATGGGAGAAGTTGGGCCAGTGGCCATGGGATAAGTTGGGCCATTGACCATGGGATAAGTTGGGCCAGTGGCCATGGGACAAGTTGAGCCAGTGACCATGGGATAAGTTGAGCCAGTGACCATGGGATAAGTTGAGCCAGTGACCATGGGATAAGTTGAGCCAGTGACCATGGGATAAGTTTAGCCAGTGACCATGGGATAAGTTGAGCCAGTGATCATGGGATAAGTTGGGCCAGTGGCCATGCGATAAGTTGGGCCAGTGGCCATGGGATAAGTTGAGCCAGTGGCCATGGGATAAGTTGGGCCATTGACCATGGGATAAGTTGGGCCATTGACCATGGAATAAGTTGGGCTAGTGGCAATGGGATAAGTTGGGCCATTGACCATGGGATAAGTTGGGCTAGTGGCCATGGGATAAGTTGGGCCAGTGACCATGGGATAAGTTGGGCCATTGACCATGGGATAAGTTGGGCTAGTGGCCATGGCATAAGTTGGGCCATTGACCATGGGATAAGTTGGGCTAGTGGCCATGGGATAAGTTGGGCCAGTGACCATGGGATAAGTTGGGCTAGTGGCCATGGGATGAGTTGGGCCAGTGGCCATGGGATAAGTTGGGCCAGTGGCCATGGGATAAGTTGAGCCAGTGACCATGGGATAAGTTGGGCTAGTGGTCATGGGATAAGTTGGGCCAGTGGCCATGGGATAAGTTGAGCCAGTGACCATGGGATAGGTTGAGCCAGTGGCCATGGGATAAGTTGAGCCAGTGGCCATGGGATAAGTTGGGCCAGTGGCCATGGGATAAGTTGAGCCAGTGGCCATGGGATAAGTTGAGCCAGTGGCCATGGGATAAGTTGGGCCATTGACCATGGGATAAGTTGGGCCAGTGGCCATGGGATAAGTTGGGCCAGTGGCCATGGGATAAGTTGAGCTAGTGGCCATGGGATAAGTTGAGCCAGTGGCCATGGGATAAGTTGGGCCAGTGGCCATGGGATAAGTTGGGCCAGTGGCCATGGGATAAGTTGGGCCAGTGACCATGGGATAAGTTGGGCTAGTGGTCATGGGATAAGTTGGGCCAGTGGCCATGGGATAAGTTGAGCCAGTGACCATGGGATAGGTTGAGCCAGTGGCCATGGGATAAGTTGAGCCAGTGGCCATGGGATAAGTTGGGCCAGTGGCCATGGGATAAGTTGAGCCAGTGGCCATGGGATACGTTGAGCCAGTGGCCATGGGATAAGATGGGCCAGTGGCCATGGGATAAGTTGAGCCAGTGGCCATGGGATAAGTTGAGCCAGTGGCCATGGGATAAGTTGGGCCAGTGGCCATGGGATAAGTTGAGCCAGTGGCCATGGGATAAGTTGAGCCAGTGGCCATGGGATAAGTTGAGCCAGTGACCATGGGATAAGTTGAGCCATTGGCCATGGGATAAGTTGAGCCAGTGGCCATGGGATAAGTTGAGCCAGTGGCCATGGGATAAGTTGAGCCGGTGGCCATGGGATAAGTTGAGCCGGTGGCCATGGGATAAGTTGGGCCAGTGACCATGGGATAAGTTGGGCCAGTGGCCATGGGATAAGTTGGGCCAGTGGCCATGGGATAAGTTGGGCCAGTGGCCATGGGATAAGTTGGGCCAGTGACCATGGGATAAGTTGGGCCAGTGGCCATGGGATAAGTTGGGCCAGTGGCCATGGGATAAGTTGAGCCAGTGGCAATGGGATAAGTTGAGCCAGTGGCCATGGGATAAGTTGGGCCAGTGGCCATGGGATAAGTTGAGCCAGTGGCCATGGGATAAGTTGAGCCAGTGACCATGGGATAAGTTGTGCCAGTGGCCATGGGATAAGTTGAGCCATTGGCCATGTGATAAGTTGAGCCATTGGCCATGGGATAAGTTGAGCCAGTGGCCAGTTGAGCCATTTGTTTTGTTTGTTAGTTTTGTTGGTATAATGCAAGGCATTGTTGCTGGCATATGAAGGTGTCAACAGGACCTGGCCTATTGTAAAAGTGTTTTAAAAAAGTTTAAACGGTTTGTTAGGGTTTTTAACTTAAAATGATTCCAATCATCCAGTCATCATCCAGTCATCATCCAGTCATCATCCAGTCATTTAGGTCAACATTGGATCATTCAGAGATCCTCACTGAACTTCTGGAGAGAGTTTGCTGCACTGAAAGTAAAGGGGCTGAATAATTTTGCACGCCCACTTTTTCAGTTTTTGATTTGTTAAAAAAAGTTTGAAATATCCAATAAATGTCGTTCCACTTCATGATTGTGTCCCACTTGTTGTTGATTCTTCACAAAAAAAATACAGTTTTATATCTTTATGTTTGAAGCCTGAAATGTGGCAAAAGGTAGCAAAGTTCAAGGGGGCCGAATACTTTCACAAGGCATTGTATATATATATAAACTCCACAGGGATCAAAGCTGTTCCACATCCTGTGAAATTGTGAAGATTTCCACAGATAGTTGTTCCATCTGTGCCACTCATTTAGTCTGGCTTTAAATACACTTTGTCTATAAATTAATAATTGATATGATGGATTCATGTCTCCATCTCAATCAATTATATAACTTAAAGAATAGGACTAAATCAAATTAAAGTTTAAATACCTATTATGTAATCTAATTTTTGGTTAGAGAATGGATGGTAGAACACAGTGGTTAGAGCATGTGGGGGTAGAGTATGGGGTGTAGAGTATGGGGGGTAGAGTATGTGGGGGTAGAGTATGGGGGGTAGAGTATGTGGGGGTAGAGTATGGGGGGAAGAGTATGGAGGGGTAGAGTATGGATGGTAGAACACAGTGGTTAGAGAATGGGGGTAGAGTATGGGGGGGGTAGATAATGGATGGTTGAACACAGTGGTTAGAGAATGGGGGTAGAGTATGGGGGGTAGAGAATGGATGGTAGAACACAGTGGTTAGAGAACGGGGGTAGAGTATGGGGGGGTAGAGAATGGATGGCAGAACACAGTGGTTAGAGAATGGGGGTAGAGTGTGGGGGGGTAGAGTATGGGGGTAGAGTATGGGGGGTTGAGAATGGATTGTAGTACACAGTGGTTAGAGTATGTGGGGGTAGAGTATGGGGTGTAGAGTATGGGGGGTAGAGTATGTGGGGGTAGAGTATGGGGGGACGAGTATGGGTGGGTAGAGTATGGGGGGACGAGTATGTGGGGGTAGAGTATGGGGGGGTAGAGTATGGGGGTAGAGTATGTGGGGGTAGAGTATGGGGGGTAGAGTATGTGGGGGTAGAGTATGGGGGGACGAGTATGGGTGGGTAGAGTATGGAGGGTAGAGTATGGGGGGGTAGAGTATGTAAGGGTAGAGTATGGGTGGGTAGAGTATGTGGGGGGAGAGAATGGGGGGGTAGAGTATGGGGGGGGTAGAGAATGGATGGCAGAACACAGTGGTTAGAGAATGGGGGTAGAGTGTGGGGGGGTAGAGTATGGGGGTAGAGTATGGGGGGTTGAGAATGGATTGTAGTACACAGTGGTTAGAGTATGTGGGGGTAGAGTATGGGGTGTAGAGTATGGGGGGTAGAGTATGTGGGGGTAGAGTATGGGGGGACGAGTATGGGTGGGTAGAGTATGGGGGGACGAGTATGTGGGGGTAGAGTATGGGGGGTAGAGTATGGGGGGTAGAGTATGTGGGGGTAGAGTATGGGGGGTAGAGTATGTGGGGGTAGAGTATGGGGGGACGAGTATGGGTGGGTAGAGTATGGAGGGTAGAGTATGGGGGGGTAGAGTATGTAAGGGTAGAGTATGGGTGGGTAGAGTATGTGGGGGGAGAGAATGGAGGGGTAGAGTATGGGTGGGTAGAGTATGGAGGGTAGAGTATGGGGGGGGTAGAGTATGGAAGGGTTGAGTATGTGGGAGTAGAGAATTGGGGTTAGAGTATTTCCTTTGTAAAAGCGTTGCATGATATTATATTGTTCTATTTTAAACCAATTCAACACCACAACGTATTAGTGCTGAGTACATTCAGATTGTAGTGCATTGTTGTCCTTTCACCTATTCACATTGAAATAATTAGTATAATTTTAAAATAATCTGCGGTTTTCTAGTTTTTAAATGTACTTCCTCTGCCACTGATCAGTCACGCAGAGCCACTGGAAAAGGAACGTATATTTATTTTTATTTATTTATTTTACCTTTATTTAACTAGGCAAGTCAGTTAAGAACAAATTCTTATTTACAATGACGGCCTAGGAACAGTGGGTTAACTGCCTGATCAGGGGCAGAACGACAGATTTGTACCTTGTCAGCTCGGGGGTTTGAACTTGCAACCTTCCGGTTACTAGTCCAACGCTCTAACCACTAGGCTACCCTGCCGCCCCGTATATCATAAGTAGTCAATGGCAACACAAATAAACCAGTCGAATCCTCCCTCCTTGCTCTGAGGGAAAACACTCACGGATAAAAGAAGAATGAACCAGAAGTGTTTTGGATAACAGTGAAGTTTACCCACAGCTCTATTCTTGTCTCTGAGAGGAAGTGTCCGTCAGCATTCATTGGTCAGCTTGTCAATCGAGCCCCCAGCACCTGACAAAGACAACATGACAACAGTGTGGAACAGCAAAGAAAGGGCACGTTTGTTCGTCCTCAGACAGGATATGACCAAACAAGGCCCCGCCTTCGACGCCCTGCCTCATCCACCGTCCTGATGACTGAAGAGGAAGGAGTCGTGACGGAGAGGAAGTCAGCGGAGGGACAGGAGGATTTTGGTCTCCATCTGACAAGCAGACCAGGCGTGCTGTCTCCTGAACCACCTAGGGTCCCTGTGAGAGGTATCCAGTAACCAGACAAACTGCCACACGCTGATGTCCCTGCTGATGAGGACTAGGAAGACGGCTGTGGAAGACATTCTTATTAATATAAGTTACGTGGTGTTTTGTATTTATTTGGCAGGTTTTACAGGAAATACTCGTGGATGTAAATGTATGATCTTAGCTGTACATTTCTAAACAGGGCCCATGGTTATCCACGTTGTCCTACAGTACCTATGTTTGTCAAATCCACACACTAGGGTTTTATATTTTCCTAGTATTTTACAATACACCTGTTGAGCCCTATATTAAATACACCTGATGAGCCCTACATTAAATACACCTGATGAGCCCTACATTAAATACACCTGATGAGCCCTACATTAAATACACCTGATGAACCCTACATTAAATACACCTGATGAGCCCTACATTAAATACATCTGATGACTATTGTCAATGTTATCTGATGATGTATGGCGGCAGGATAGCCTAGTGGTTAGATCGTTGGATTATTAATCGGAAGGTTACAAGTTCAAACCCCCGAGCTGACAAGGTACAAATCTGTTGTTCTGCCCCTGAACAGTTAACCCACTGTTCCTTAGGCCTTCATTAAAAATATGAATTTGTTCTTAACTGACTTGCCTAGTTAAATAAAGCTAAAATTAATATCAACATCAAATGTCCGCTGAGTGACTATATCTTTGCGCATCAAAAATATGATGCTCCCTGCTTATGTGCTGTGGACGTCCATTGCATAGGTGATTGGCTATTATTGCACCTTGGCATTTTTGTAACCAATGAGATAAGCTTTCCAGCGATATGCAGTTGACCTGGGTGGGACAAGCAAGAGGCATATCCAGTGTCCAAAAAAACAATGCAATTACCACATTCGGAGAGGTTGGAAGGACACTTGAATGTCCCCTGGATACCCCCATAACACCACCACAATGTTTGAGTGAGGTTGATAAAGTAGAAATTGTTGTGTTTTTATACTGAACAAATAGCATTTAAAGATTGCAAATATGTAATAGCACAGGAATGATCTAATTTACTGAAATATGCCACTTTGGAGAGGTTTAGGGACACTTTAGGGACACTTTAGGGACACTTTAGGGACCACACCATTTCTAGTTGTTAGGGTCTATCAAGCCCATTTTCTTCTTTCTGATATTGTATCCAGCTCTAGTCATCAATAACTCACGTATAGCTTATAGCTTGAAGGATGACTTAAAAAAAGAAAGAAAAACTCTGTTATTTTGTGTGTGCTTGATCTTGTGTATTCTGAACTATGTACCTCCTATCTATCTACTGATCATTTCCTCATCATCTCCCAGATATCTTCTTACCAAATATTACACGTTTTTGCACGCTGTTACACATGAATATTTAGAAATCTACATTTCAGAGTTATAAAGATTGATCAGATGTGCGAGTGCCTTATGAATTCTGAGTTTAATACTCTTACAATAAAAACATAAAAAATAAGGTGACCCCCGAAAGCTAGAAAGATAAGTGTAAATTAGACACATATTATAATTATAATTATAATTTATTCTATTTTGTATATTTTTTTCGCATTTATTTATCCAAGAAAACGGTGTGGGTTTGTGGGGAAATCACGGTAACCTGGTTACCCGTTATTAAACCCTAGCACACCTCGACCTCCACACAAACACACACACCCACCCACACACCCACCCACACACACACACACACACACACACACACACACACACACACACACACACACACACACACACACACACACCAATACCCCCCACCACCACCACCACACATACCCCCACCCGCCCCCATCAGTGAAAGGAATCATATTGGACAAAGCAGTAGGGAGCTAATCTCAGCAAACACACTGCAGCAGCAGGATAGAGGATAGCCACCTGCCTGACTGGCTGAGAGGCTCACTGTCCGACTGGCTGAGAGACTCAATGTCTGACTGGCTGAGAGGCTCACTGTCCGACTGGCTGAGAGACTCACTGCCTGACTGGCTGAGAGACTCACTGTCTGACTGGCTGAGAGGCTCACTGTCTGACTGGCTGAGAGGCTCACTGTCCGACTGGCTGAGAGACTCACTGTCTGACTGGCTGAGAGGCTCACTGTCTGACTGGCTGAGAGGCTCACTGCCTGGCTGGCTGAGAGGCTCACTGTCTGACTGGCTGAGAGGCTCACTGCCTGGCTGAGAGGATCACTGCCTAACTGGCTGAGAGGCTCAATGCCTGACTGGCTGAGAGGCTGACTGTCTGACTGGCTGAGAGGCTCAATGTCTGACTGGCTGAGAGGCTCAATGTCTGACTGGCTGAGAGGCTGACTGTCTGACTGGCTGAGAGGCTCAATGCCTGACTGGCTGAGAGGCTCACTGTCTGACTTGCTGAGAGGCTCACTGTCTGACTGGCTGAGAGGCTCACTGCCTGGCTGACTGGCTGACTGGCTGAGGAGCTCACTGCCTGACTGTTATAGAGACTCAATGTCTGACTGGCTGAGAGGCTCAATGTCTGACTGGCTGAGAGGCTGACTGTCTGACTGGCTGAGAGGCTCAATGCCTGACTGGCTGAGAGGCTGACTGTCTGACTGGCTGAGAGGCTCAATGCCTGACTGGCTGAGTGGCTCACTGTCCGACTGGCTGAGAGACTCGCTGCCTGACTGGCTGAGAGACTCACTGTCTGACTGGCTGAGAGGCTCACTGTCCGACTGGCTGAGAGACTCACTGCCTGACTGGCTGAGAGGCTCACTGTCTGACTGGCTGAGAGGCTCACTATCTGACTGGCTGAGAGGCTCACTGCCTGGCTGACTGGCTGACTGGCTGAGAGGCTCACTGTCTGACTGGCTGAGGAGCTCACTGCCTGACTGTTATAGAGACTCACTGGCTGACTGCCTGAGGGGCTCACTGGCTGACTGGTTGAGAGACTCACTGCCTGACTGGCTGAGAGACTGACTGACTGGCTGAGAGACTCACTGGCTGAGAGACTCACTGGCTGACTGGCTGGGAGACTCACTGGCTGAGAGACTCACTGGCTGACTGGCTGAGGGGCTCACTGCCTGACTGGTTGAAAGACTCACTGCCTGACTGGCTGAGAGACTCACGGCCTGACTGGCTGAGAGGCTCGCTGGCTGACTGGCTGACTGGCTGAGAGGCTCACTGGCTGACTGGCTGAGATGCTGACTGATTGGCTGAGAGACTCACTGGCTGAGAGACTCACTGGCTGATTGGCTGAGAGACTCACTGGCTGAGAGACTCACTGGCTGACTGGCTGAGAGACTCATGGGTTAAAGACTCACTGGCCGACTGGCTGAGAGACTCACTGGCTGACTGGCTGAAAGGCTCACTGCCTGACTGGCTGAGAGACTCACTGGCTGACTGGCTGAAAGGCTCACTGGCTGACTGGCTGAGAGACTCACTGCCTGCCTGGCTGAGAGGCTCACTGCTTGACTAGCTGAGTGACTCACTGGCTTAGAGGCTGAGAGGAGGAGAGGATGAGAGGAGGAGAGGCGGAGAGGAGGAGAGGCTGAGGCTGAGAGGAGGAGAGGATGAGGCTGAGAGGAGGAGAGACTGACTGGCTGAGCAGAGGAGAGCCTGACTGGCTGAGCGGATGAGAGCCTGACTGGCTGAGCGGAGGAGAGCCTGAGACCTCACGCAAGCGAGTGAGAACACACAAGCACACACACACACCACAGCAGTCCAGGTTAGCGTATGGCTATATACAAACACTGAGGTTGGAGTCTTTAAAACTAATTTTTCAACCACTCCACAAATGTTTTGTTAACAAACTATAGTTTTGGCAAGTTGGTTAGGACATCTACTTTGTGCATGACACAAGTCATTTTTCCAACAACTGTTTACAGACAGATTATTTCACTTATAATTCACTGGATCACAATTCCAGTGGGTCAGTAGTTTACATACACTAAGTTGACTGTGCATTTAAACAGCTTGGAAAATTCCAGGAAATTATGTCAAGGCTTTAGAAGCTTCTGATAGGCTAATTGACATAATTTCAGTCAATTGGAGTTGTACCTGTGGATGTATTTCAAGGCCTACCTCCAAACTCAGTGCCTCTTTGCTTGAAATCATGGGAAAATCAAAAGAAATCAGCCAAGACCTCAGAAAAAAAATTGTAGACATCCACAAGTCTGGTTCATCCTTGGGAGCAATTTCCAAAAGCCTGAAGATACCACGTTCACCTGTACAAACAATAGTACGCAAGTATAAACACCATGGGACCACGCAGCCATCATACTTCTCAGGAAGGAGACGCATTCTGTCTCCTAGAGATGAACATACTGTGGTGCTAAAAGTGCAAATCAATCCCAGAACAAGAGTAAAGGACCCTGTGAAGATGCTGGAGGAAACAGGTACAAAAGTATCTATATCCACAGTAAAACAAGTCCTATATCGACATAAACTGGAAGGCCGCTCAGCAAGGAAGAAGCCACTGCTCCAAAACCGCTATAAAAAAGCCAGACTCCGGGTTGCAACTGCACATGAGGACAAAGATTGTACTTTTTGGAGAAATGTTCTCTGGTCTGATGAAACAAAATCAGGGACTGGTGCACTTCACAAAATAGATGGCATCATGAGGATTGAAAATTATGTGGATATATTGAAGCAAAATCTCAAAACATCAGTCAGGAAGTCAAAGCTTGGTCGTAAATGGGTCTTCCAAATGGACAATGATCCGAAGCATACTTTCAAAGTTGTGGCAAAATGGCTTAAAGACAACAAAGTCAAGGTATTGGAGTGGCCATCACAAATCCCTGACCTCAATGCTATAGAAAATGTGTGGGCAGATCCAAAAAAGCGTGTGCGAGCAAGGAGGCCTACAAACCTGACTCAGTTACACCAGCTCTGTCAGTAGGAATGGGTCAAAATTCACCCAACTTATTGTGGGATGCTTGTGGAAGGCTCCCCGAAACATTTGACCCAAGTTAAACATTTTAAAAGCAATGCTACCAAATACTAATTGAGTGCATGTCAACTTCTGACCCATTGGAAATGTGATGAAAGAAGTAGAAGCTGAAATAAATCATTCTCCCTACTATTATTCTGACATTTCACATTCTTAAAATAAAGTGGTGATCCTAACTGACCTAAGACAGGTATTTTTTTACTAGGATTAAATGTCAGGAATTGAGAAAAACTGAGTTTAAATGTATTTGGCTAAGGTGTATGTAAACTTCCGACTTCATCTGTACATGTGTTTAGCAGATGTTATTGGTCACATTCACAGATGTTATTGTGGGTGTAGTGAAATGCTTGTGCTTCTAGCTCTGGCAGTGCAGTAACATCTAACAGTAAACACAAACTTAAGTAAAGAAATGGAAATAAGAATACACAGTTGAAGTCGGAAGTTTACATAAACCTTAGCCAAATACATTTAAACTCAGTTTCACAATTATGTAGGGCAGCAGCCTCTAATGTGCTAGTTATGGCTGTTTAAGAATTTGTTCTTAACTAACTTGCCTAGTTAAATAAAGCCCAAAAATATATAAACAGTCTGATGGCCTTGAGATAGAGGCTGTTTTTCATCCCAGCTCTGATGCACCTGTACTGGCCTCGCCTTCTGAATGATAACGGGGTGAACAGGTAGTAGCTCGGGTGGTTCTTGTTCTTGATGGTCTTTTTGGCCTTCCTGTGACATCGGGTACTGTAGGTGTCCTGGAGGACAGGTAGTTTTCCCCCGGTGATGCGTTGGGCAGACCTCACTACCCTCTGGAGAGCTTTGTGGTCGCGGGCGGTGCAGTTGCTGTACCAGGCGGTGATACAGCCCGACAGGAT
This sequence comes from Oncorhynchus mykiss, assembly GCF_013265735.2. NCBI lineage: Eukaryota > Metazoa > Chordata > Actinopteri > Salmoniformes > Salmonidae > Oncorhynchus > Oncorhynchus mykiss. The sequence goes on along the minus strand of NC_048570.1, from coordinate 3,318,465 downwards.
GCTCTCAATTGTTAATCTCTAAAAGTTTGTGAGGGTTTTAGGTGACAAGCCAAATTTCTTTAGTCTCCTGAGGTTGAAGAGGCGCTGTTGCGCCTTCACCACACTGTCTGTGTGGGTGGACCGTTTCAGTTTGTCAGTGATGTTTGTTGGGGGACAACCTGAGGATGAGGATCAGAGAATACAGACTTGGAATAAACAGAGTTCACAATGAGACCAACACCAGGAAATCTACCACAGACTGGAATAAAAACAATGAGACCAACACGAGGAAAGCTACCACAGACTGGAATAAAAACAATGAGACCAACACCAGGAAAGCTACCACAGACTGGAATAAAAACAATGAGACCAACACCAGGAAAGCTACCACAGACTGGAATAAAAACAATGAGACCAACACCAGGAAAGCTACCACAGACTGGAATGAAAACAATGAGACCAACACCAGGTGAACTGTAACAGTCTGGAATAAAAACAATGAGACCAACACCAGGTGAACTGTAACAGACTGGAATAAAACAGATAGGGGCCAACACCAGGTGAACTGTAACAGACTGGAATAAATCAGATAGGGGCCAACACCAGGTGAACTGTAACAGTCTGGAATAAAACAGATAGGGGCCAACACCAGGTGAACTGTAACAGTCTGGAATAAAACAGATATGGGCCAGAGACTCTAGCTAGTGGGTCACTAACACGATATCATTCAATGAGATTCATGCCCCTCTCGTGAGATTGTCCACCTGTGATTCAGAGTAAATATTTCACATTTATCAAAAAGGAAGATTGACAATGTTGAATTAACACATTCAGTGTGTCCAGCCCAAACTAGGACATGACCACAATAACATGGCTGTGCATATATAGTCATTCACATAACAGAAAGGTTTACAGATAATATATTACTTAAATTATATTTTGTTATAGGCATCGCTAGTTTATAAAGATATATTCAGGTGTGTATTATAAATGTTTCTCTATGTTAAGTTTATGGCATTCATACTGTATGCATTGTTGGTTCTCTTCTTATGTACATCGTGAATGTGTATGCTGTTACTGCACATTAACTTTATCAAGGGGTGTGTAGAATGTGTTCCTTGAACAATACACTGCTGCCCAGCTGTCTTTTATGACATCAGCTGTGACATCAGACCTGATGCTGGTTCTGTTGTAGGTGTTGTTTCCTTTTTACAGGCTGATAGGTAATGAAGTCATTTGAAGTGACCCTCTCCGTCCTATAGATATGCTTATTGGGGAGCAGGTCTCTCTGATTACCATCCAGTCCCATCCATCAGCTCCCCTAAACCCCTCCCATTTATCTCTGATCACCATCCAGTCCCATCCATCAGCTCCCCTAAAACCCTCCCATTTATCTCTGATCACCATCCAGTCCCATCCATCAGCTCCCCTAAACCCCTCCCATTTATCTCTGATCACCATCCAGTCCCATCCATCAGCTCCCCTAAACCCCTCCCATTTATCTCTGAACACCATCCAGTCCCATCCTTCAGCTCCCCTAAACCCCTCCCATTTATCTCTGATCACCATCCAGTCCCATCCATCAGCTCCCCTAAACCCCTCCCATTTATCTCTGATCACCATCCAGTCCCATCCATCAGCTCCCCTAAACCTCTCCCATTTATCTCTGAACACCATCCAGTCCCATCCATCAGCTCCCCTAAACCCCTCCCATTTATCTCTGATCACCATCCCAGTTTGGATTTCAATTTGCCAAATATTTTTCAACTGTTCTGGGATGTTTCACAAAAGTTCCTAACCTTTCCTACCCAATCTACATATTGTACATATAATTTTTTTTTGCTAAGAGTATTATTCTATTTTTGATTGATTGATTGACTGTGACCTGTTAAATCACCCAGTGGTGCTATTTGCAGAGTTAGTTTTAGGTAAATGTTTCAATTCTTCAGCCATTCCAGAACCTGTGACCAAAAACAACCTCCATATGGACAGTACCAAAACAAATTATCTAATGTCTCTTCGCAGCAAAATCTGCAGAGTTGGGAAGATTGTATCCCCCATATAGATAACATTCTATTGTTTGCAATCATTTTGTAATAGTCATTTAAAATGAATAACTCTGCCGCTAGAAATGTATTAATTTGCAGGCAGTGTTTTACTTGGAGTGAAATAGGTTCTGGTACACATTCTGGGTGCTGTTACTGTTTATATTTAGATGCAGGAGCTCCACAATACTTTTGAGCTAATATTCTATAAAAGAAACAGCAGCTTAATTAAAAGCAGTACAGCATTTGATGTTCTGGAACTCTGCTCCTGCCCAATTCAAGCTGTGTTTGCTGGTCGAAATGTTGTCAACATTCACTGAAGTATCTCGCAAGTTTACTAGATAAGCTACAGTAGTTGCCTTGGTAACCAAACAAGCATACCCGCTAGTTTAGCAAACCTACCCATGGCTTGATATTTTGAAAATCGAATTCGATTCGATGCCAATAATGTTTTCAATTTGACTTTTGCTTTCAAATGTAGCTCAACGAACTATAGCCATTGAAATCGACCATGCGTTATGGGAAAATAATGCAGGCTCTAGAATTCCCTTCAATTCAATCAGAAACCGTTATTCAACAATGCCACGGTATAATTACACAATAAGGCCCGAGGGTGTTTGTGGTGATATGCCCATTATACCATGGCTAAGGGCTGTATCCAGGCACTCCGCGTTGCGCCGTACAGAAGAACAGCCCTTAGCCGTGGTATATTGGTCATATATCACACCCCCTCGGACACTATTGCTTAAATACTGTATGCAACAAAAAAAAAAAAAACTGCTCAGAGAAATATATGTATATTTTTTCAATTAATAATTATTATTTATTTTTTTAAAGATAGGGGTCAAATGGCTCCTCCTCTCCTCAGCCTTTCTCAAAAGTGTTTTATGAGAACATAATAGGATGCTCCAGCAGACATGTGTGGATCATCGCTAAGCCTTTCTCAAAAGTGTTTTATGAGAACATAATAGGATGCTCCAGCAGCCATGTGTGGATCGACGCTAAGCCTTTCTCAAAAGTGTTTTATGAGAACATAATAGGATGCTCCAGCAGCCATGTGTGGATCGACGCTTAGCCTTTCTCAAAAGTGTTTTATGAGAACATAATAGGATGGATCTTCGACCACCACCATATTTTACAGTTCTGCATGTGCATAGTTTATTTCAAAGGCCAAACCCACCAGTGTTGTGCCTGGCCAAAGAGCTCTATTTTCACATCATCCAACTAATGTGAAAACCCCCCGGGAGTTTGCTAAACGGCATTGGAGCTTGGATTGGAACCACTGCTATGGTCATGTGAGCTTAAAATAGAGCTCTTTAGCCACGCACGCCTGCAGTGGGATTTGGCCTTCGAAAGAACAAGCAATACGCTTGGAAATACTTCATCCATCCTGTAAAAATATAGTGGTGGATCTTTGATGTTATCGGGCTATTTTGCTTCCACTGGTCCTGGGGCCCTTGTTAACGTCAGCGGCATCATAGACTTTACCCAGTTCCAAGACATTTTAACCAAAACCTCTTGCCTCTGCCAGGACGGTGAAACTTCTTCCAGCAATACAATAAACCCCCCCCCCCCCCCCC
>NC_048570.1:3282361-3309861 GCF_013265735.2 Oncorhynchus mykiss | reverse complement strand
ACTGGTGTCTGTTAGGGGGGGGTATTGTGAGGATGGGATGGTGTGGGTGACTGGTGTCTGTTGGGTGGGTATTGTGAGGAGGGGATGGTGTGGTCTGACTGGTGTCTGTTGGGTGGGTATTGTGAGGAGGGGATGGTGTGGTCTGACTGGTGTCTGTTGGGGGGGGGGTATTGTGAGGATGGGATGGTGTGGGTGACTGGTGTCTGTTGGGTGGGTATTGTGAGGAGGGGATGGTGTGGGTGACTGATTGGTGTCTGTTGGGGGGGTATTGTGAGGAGGTGATGGTGTGGTCTGACTGGTGTCTGTTGGGGGGGGTATTGTGAGGATGGGATGGTGTGTGTGACTGGTGTCTGTTGGGTGGGTATTGTGAGGAGGGGATGGTGTGGTCTGACTGGTGTCTGTTGGGTGGGTATTGTGAGGAGGGGATGGTGTGAGTGACTGGTGTTTGTTGGGGGGGGTATTGTGAGGAGGGGATGGTGTGGGTGACTGATTGGTGTCTGTTGGGTGGGTATTAGTAAGGAGGGGAAGGTGTGACTGACTGGTGTCTGTTGGGGGGTTATTGTGAGGAGGGGATGGTGTGGTCTGACTGGTGTCTGTTGGGTAGGTATTGTGAGGAGGGGATGGTGTGGTCTGACTGGTGTCTGTTAGGGGGGGGTATTGTGAGGATGGGATGGTGTGGGTGACTGGTGTCTGTTGGGTGGGTATTGTGAGGAGGGGATGGTGTGGGTGACTGGTGTTTGTTGGGGGTTGTGTATTGTGTTTTGAAGGTTAATCTGCATGATCTATTCACATGACGAAGATAAAAAATCACCAATACACTAAACTGTCTAGAAGACAAGAGCTCTTCAAACTTTTCCCACCCTTGCAGTCAGTTCATTGGCATGAGGGAGAGGATCTGTTAGTACACCCTCCCAGAGTATTCACTCTGTAATTGGCCGTGCTTGTCTACTCAACAGCACAGATACAAGTCAAGCCCCCCCTTCAAACTTGTCACATGTTTAATAACAGCCCATGTCTCAATGCTCCGTTAGTGACTCTTCAGTGGAACAAAACACTTACCAGTCTACTGTACCCGTTCTTTACTGATGAACATGGTTTATTGTATGGTTACACATCCTCATGATCAGTCTGCATGTTTTACACATCCTCATGATCAGTCTGCATGTTTTACACATCCTGACGATCAGTCTTCATGTTTTACACATCCTCATGATCAGTCTGCATGTTTTACACATCCTCATGATCAGTCTTCATGTTTTACACATCCTGATGATCAGTCTGCATGTTTTACACATCCTGATGATCAGTCTTCATGTTTTACACATCCTGATGATCAGTTTTCATGTTTTACACATCCTCATGATCAGTCTTCATGTTTTACACATCCTGATGATCAGTCTGCATGTTTTACACATCCTCATGATCAGTCTCCATGTTTAACACATCCTGATGATCAGTCTTCATGTTTTACACATCCTGATGATCAGTCTGCATGTTTTACACATCCTCATGATCAGTCTCCATGTTTTACACATCCTGATGATCAGTCTTCATGTTTTACACATCCTCATGATCAGTCTGCATGTTTTACACATCCTGATGATCAGTCTTCATGTTTTACACATCCTCATGATCAGTCTTCATGTTTTACACATCCTGATGATCAGTCTGCATGTTTTACACATCCTCATGATCAGTCTGCATGTTTTACACATCCTGATGATCAGTCTTCATGTTTTACACATCCTGATGATCAGTCTTCATGTTTTACACATCCTGATGATCTGTCTTCATGTTTTACACATCCTCATGATCAGTCTTCATGTTTTACACATCCTGATGATCAGTCTTCATGTTTTACACATCCTGATGATCAGTCTTCATGTTTTACACATCCTGATGATCAGTCTTCATGTTTTACACATCCTGGTGATCAGTCTTCATGTTTTACACATACTGATGATCAGTCTTCATGTTTTACACATCCTGGTGATCAGTCTTCATGTTTTACACATCATCATGATCAGTCTTCATGTTTTACACATCCTGATGATCAGTCTGCATGTTTTACACATCCTGATGATCAGTCTTCATGTTTTACACATCCTGATGATCAGTCTTCATGTTTTACACATCCTCATGATCAGTCTTCATGTTTTACACATCCTGATGATCAGTCTTCGTGTTTTACACATCCTGATGATCAGTCTTCATGTTTTACACATCCTGATGATCAGTCTGCATGTTTTACACATCCTCATGATCAGTCTTCATGTTTTACACATCCTCATGATCAGTCTCCATGTTTTACACATCCTCGTGATCAGTCTTCATGTTTTACACATCCTGATGATCAGTTTTCATGTTTTACACATCCTGATGATCAGTCTTCATGTTTTACACATCCTGATGATCAGTCTTCATGTTTTACACATCCTGATGATCAGTCTTCATGTTTTACACATCCTGATGATCAGTCTGCATGTTTTACACATCCTCATGATCAGTCTTCATCTTTTACACATCCTCATGATCAGTCTCCATGTTTTACACATCCTCGTGATCAGTCTTCATGTTTTACACATCCTGATGATCAGTCTCCATGTTTTACACATCCTGATGATCAGTCTTCATGCTTTAAACATCCTGATGATCAGTCTTCATGTTTTACACATCCTGATGATCAGTCTCCATGTTTTACACATCCTCATGATCAGTCTTCATGTTTTACACATCCTGATGATCAGTCTTCATGCTTTACACATCCTGATGATCAGTCTTCATGTTTTACACATCCTGATGATCGGTCTTCATGTTTTTCCAGGAGACTTACAGTACAAACAAATCTTCAGCCAGAGGATGAAGAGGTGGGTGGTGAAGAAAGTATATGAGAGGCTTGTCCACCTGGCTGTGGAGTGTAGAAATAACCAGACAGTTGTCCACCTGGCTGTGGAGTGTAGAAAGAACCAGACGGTTGGCTTCCTGACTGTGGAGTGTAGAAAGAACCAGACGGTTGTCTTCCTGACTGTGGAGTGTAGAAAGAACCAGACGGTTGTCTTCCTGGCTGTGGAGTGTAGAAAGAACCAGACGGTTGTCTTCCTGACTGTGGAGTGTAGAAAGAACCAGACGGTTGTCTTCCTGACTGTGGAGTGTAGAAAGAACCAGACAGTTGTCTTCCTGACTGTGGAGTGTAGAAAGAACCAGACAGGAACCAGACAGTTGTCCACTTGACTGTGGAGTGCAGAAAGAACCAGACGGTTGTCTAGCTGGCTGTGGAGTGCAGAAAGAACCAGACAGTTGTCCACCTGGCTGTGGAGGGCAGAAAGAACCAGACAGTTGTCTACCTGGCTGTGGAGGGCAGAAAGAAAGAACCAGACAGTTGTCTACCTGGCTGTGGAGGGCAGAAAGAAAGAACCAGACAGTTGTCTTCCTGACTGTGTAGTGCAGAAAGAACCAGACAGTTGTCTTCCTGGCTGTGGAGTGCAGAAAGGAGCAGACAGTTGTCTTCCTGGCTGTGGAGTGCAGAAAGAACCAGACTGTTGTCTTCCTGGCTGTAGACTGCAGAAAGGAGCAGACAGTTATCCACCTGGCTGTAGAGTGCAGAAAGAACCAGACAGTTGTCTTCCTGGCTGTGGAGTGCAGAAAGAACCAGACAGTTGTACACCTGGCTGTAGAGTGCAGAAAGAACCAGACAGTTGTCTTCCTGGCTGTGGAGTGCAGAAAGAACCAGACAGCTGTCTTCCTGGCTGTGGAGTGCAGAAAGAACCAGAAAGTTGTCTGGTTCTTTCCGGCTACCCGGATAAAGCACTAAATAAACTTCAGTTAGTTCTAAATACAGCTGCTAGAATCCTGACTAGAACCAAAAAATGTGATCATATTACTCCAGTGCTAGTTCCATAAAAATGGAGCTCTATAGGAGAAAGCCCTTGCTTCCTGTCAAAGCAAGGGCTGATTTCAAGGTTTTACTGCTAACCTACAAAGCATTACATGGGCTTGCTCCTACCTATCTCTCTGATTTGGTCCTGCCGTACATACCTACACGTACGTTACGGTCACAAGACGCAGGCCTCCTAATTGCCCCTAGAATTTCTAAACAAACAGCTGTAGGCAGGGCTTTCTCCTATAGAGCTCCATTTTTATGGAACGGTCTGCCTACCCATGTAAGAGACGCAGACTCGACCTCAACCTTTAAGTCTTTACTGAAGAATTATCTCTTCAGTGGGTCATATGATTGAGTGTAGTCTGGCCCAGGAGTGGGAAGGTGAACGGAAAGGCTCTGGAGCAACGCACCACACTTGCTGTCTCCCCTCTTTCCACTGGGATTCTCTGCTTCTAACCCTATTACAGGGGCTGAGTCACTGGCTTACCGGGGCTCTCTCAAACCGTCCCTGGGAGGGGTGCGTCACCTGAGTGGGTTGAGTCACTGATGTGGTCATCCTGTCTGGGTTGGCGCCCCCCCCCCCCCCCTTGGGTTGTGCCGTGGCGGAGATCTTTGTGAGCTATACTCAGCCTTGTCTCAGGATGGTAAGTTGGTAGTTGAAGATATCCCTCTAGTGGGCTGTGCTTTGGAAAAGTGGGTGGGGTTATATCCTTCCTGTTTGGCCCTGTCCGGGGGTGTCCTCGGATGGGGCCACAGTGTCTCCTGACCCCTCCTGTCTCAGCCTCCAGTATTTATGCTGCAGTAGTTTATGTGTCGGGTGGCTAGGGTCAGTTTGTTATATCTGGAGTACTTCTCCTGTCCTATTCGGTGTCCCGTGTGAATTTAAGTGTGCTCTCTCTAACTCTCTCTTTCTCTCTTTCTTTCTTTTCTCTCTCTCGGAGGACCTGAGCCCTAGGACCATGCCTCAGGACTACCTGACATGATGACTCCTTGCTGTCCCCAGTCCACCTGGCCGTGCTGCTGCTCCAGTTTCAACTCTTCTGCCTTATTTATGAACATTTGAACATCTTGGCCATGTTCTGTTATAATCTCCACCCGGCACAGCCAGAAGAGGACTGGCCACCCCACATAGCCTGGTTCCTCTCTAGGTTTCTTCCTAGGTATTGGCCTTTCTAGGGAGTTTTCCTAGCCACTGTGCTTCTACACCTGCATTGCTTGCTGTTTGGGGTTTTAGGCTGGGTTTCTGTACAGCACTTTGAGATATCAGCTGATGTACGAAGGGCTATATAAATAAATTTGATTTGATTTGATTTGTCTTCCTGACTGTGTAGTGCAGAAAGAACCAGACGGTTGTCTGGCTGGCTGTGGAGTGCAGAAAGAACCAGACAGTTGTCCACCTGGCTGTGGAGTGTAGAAAGAACCAGACAGTTGTCTTCCTGACTGTGGAGTGTAGAAAGAACCAGACAGTTGTCTTCCTGGCTGTGGAATGCAGAAAGAACCAGACAGTTGTCCACCTGGCTGTAGAGTGCAGAAAGAACCAGACAGTTGTCTTCCTGACTGTGGAATGCAGAAAGAACCAGACAGTTGTCCACCTGACTGTGTTTCTGTGTATTAGTGTAGAACTGTGTGTGTATGAGTGTAGGGTTCTATGAATGAGTGTAGGGTTCTGTGAATGAGTGTAGGGTTCTGTGTATGAGTGTAGGGTTCTGTGTATGAGTGTAGGGTTCTGTGTATGAGTGTAGGGTTCTGTTTATGAGTGTGGGGTTCTGCTTTATGAGTGTAGGGTTCTGTGTATGAGTATAGGGCTCTGTGTATGAGTGTAGGGTTCTGTGTATGAGTGTAGGGTTCTGTGTATGAGTGCAGGGTTCTGTGTGTGAGTGCAGGGTTCTGTATGTGTTAGTGTAAATCTGTGTGTATTAGTGTAAATCTGTGTGCATTAGGGTAAATCTGTGTGTATTGGTGTAAATCTGTGTGTATTAGTGTAAATCTGTGTGTATTAGTGTAAATCTGTGTGTATTAGTGTAAATCTGCGTGTATTGGTGTAAATCTGTGTGTATTAGTGTAAATCTGTGTGTATTGGTGTAAATATGTGTGTATTAGCGTAAATATGTGTGTATTCAAGTAAATCTGTGTGTATTGGTGTAAATATGTGTGTATTGGTGTAGGGTTACATGCATTAGTGTAAACCTGTGTGTATTGGTGTAAATCTGTGTGTATTGGTGTAAATCTGTGTGTATTAGTGTAAATATCTGTTTATTAGTGTAAATCTGTGTGTATTGGTGTAAATCTGTGTGTATTAGTGTAAATCTGTGTGTAGTAGTGTAAATCTGTGTGTATTAGTGTAAATCTGCATGTATTGGTGTAAATCTGCGTGTATTAGTGTACATCTGTGTGTATTAGTGTAAATCTGTGTGTATTAGTGTAAATCTGTGTGTATTAGTGTAAATCTGTGTGTATTAGTGTAAATCTGCGTGTATTGGTGTAAACCTGTGTGTATTAGTGTAAATCTGTGTGTATTAGTGTAAATCTGTGCGTATTAGTGTACATCTGCGTGTATTGGTGTAAATGTAAATCTGTGTGTATTAGTGTAAATCTGTGTGTATTAGTGTAAATCTGTGTGTATTAGTGTAAATCTGTGTGTATTTGTGTAAATCTCTGTGTATTGGTGTTAATCTGTGTGTATTGGTGTAAATCTGTGTGTATTGGTGTTAATCTGTGTGTATTGGTGTAGGGTTAAGTGTATTAGTGTAAAGCTGTGTGGTCTCTAGGTCTCTATAAACGACAGGGGTCGTCCCTCTGCCGGTCTCATCAGCAACACACACTACAGGGGTCTCGTTTCTCTGCAAAATGTTTTTAATTAAACCATCTAGTGTTCAGTGAAAAAACAACAGATTGTCAAATACAGGTAGCCTCGTCAAATAGTTAGCATCCAATCACATTAACCGTTATTCTCTTTCGGGAATTCCACTAGCGGTCCGTATGTAGCCCAACGCATTTGCTGCTCATTCTGTCAGGAGGAATGGGCCGAAATTCACCCAAGGTATTGTGGGAAGCTTGTGGAAGGCTACCTGAAACGTTTGACACAAGTTAAACAATTCAAAGGCAATGTTACCAAATACTAATTGGGTGTATGTAAACTTCTGACCCACTGGGAATGTGATGAAAGAAATAAAAGCTGAAATAAATCATTCTCTCTACTATTATGACATTTCACATTCTTAAAATAAAGTGGTGACCTAAAATAGGGAATTTTTACTAGGATAAAATGTCAGGAATTGTGACAAACTGAGTTTAAATGTATTTGGCTAAGGTGGATGTAAACTTCCAACTTCATCTGTACATGTAAGATGGCTAAATAAAGAGCAAATTACTGATTATTATTATATTATTATTTGTGCCCTGGTCCTATAAGAGCTCTTTGTCACGTCCCACGAGCCGGGTTGTGACGACAACTCACACTCATTCTTCTGTTTAGATCGTAGGGAGACAGGTTAGTTGTACCCTACTGATGATGTGTTGTTGCAATAGTAATCCTGCTCAGTACGAGAGGAACCGCAGGTTCAGACATAGTATTGTATAGTGTGTGTGTGGCAGGTTCAGACATAGTATTGTATAGTGTGTGTGTGGCAGGCTTACAATGATGGCAAATAACAACATGTGAGAGTACGTTGACCCTGGTGCTAGAGGGGGTACACACAGCTGGAGGTTGAATGTTTGAAGGGGTAAGGGACTATAAAAAGTTTGGGAACCGGTGATGGACAGGACTCACAGGAGGTATGTTTGTAAATTCATTTTTTTAGCACCAAAAAGCCAATTCAGGCTATCAATCAAGTTTAAGTAGCTAGCTTTTCTAACTCTGTTAGCTGGTAGACGTTTTTAGAAAAGCAAGAAATTACAAAATGTACTGAACTTGACTCACATTCTTTTACGCAGATTTGAGCTTTTTTAGCTGGATATTATTGGCTCTGATCAGACCCCCCCTGGATATTATTGGCTCTGATCAGACCCCCCCCCCCCCCATCAACAGTCAGCTGAACATAATGTTAGTGTTTCACAGTAGTGCCAAGCAAGGACATTAAATTAAAGACAGCAGCATCAAGACAGATGCATGGAGAACAAATCTTATTAGCGTGTGGCCATTTGAGAAAGCTGACAGAAGGGCCTGCTGTCACTGTGACAATGTGTGTGTGTGTCTGTGTGTGTGTCTGTGTGTGTTTCCTGACACTGCTTAACCTTTTGATTGTCTGGGTTTAAGACCAATTGACCCTTGGAGGAGTAGCAACAGGGTGGCACCCAGGCAACCAGTCCGGTCAATAGCGGCGCCAATAGTCATCATTTCATTCTCTGGTTCATCAAAGAGCAGCGGCCCCACCTCACCAATCTAGCTCTCGGAGATGGTTACGTATCGATGTGTTCACATCCAACAACTGACAACAGAATAGAGCAGAGCTACAGAGCTTCATTATGAAGGGGCAAAGGAGCCTAGTTAGAGGGGTTTTCATCAAATTGAATCAAACTAAATGTCCCCATCTGGGTTGCATGGCTGAGCACGGCTGAGCACGGCTGAGCACTGGGTGGACACAGCAGCGTTGGTATTGTAGTCCTCCCCATACAGCCGTAGATATGGCTTCAAGATTGAAGGTCCAATGCAGTAAAATACTACATTTTCTTGTGTTACATATATACATATATATTTCCACAATATGAGGTTGGAATAATACTGGGAAATTGTGAAAATGATGATAATGCCCTTTTTAGTGTAAGAGTTGTTTGAAAAAAACACCTGAAATTTCATCCTGTTTTTGGATGGAGTTTTAACCTTCCATGGTGACATCACCATGTGGTAAATTAGTTAATAAACCATTTTTTTTTACCTTTATTTAACTAGGCAAGTCAGTTAAGAACAAATTCTTATTTTCAATAACATGCCTAGGAACAGTGTGTTAACTGCCTGTTCAGGGGCAGAACAACAGTTGTACCTTGTCAGCTCGGGGGTTTGAACTTGCAACCTTCCGGTTACTAGTCCAATGCTCTAACCACTAGGCTACCATGCCGCCTCTACACTCTAACCACTAGGCTACCCTGCCGCCTCTCCACTCTAACCACTAGGCTACCCTGCCGCGTCTACACTCTAACCACTAGGCTACCCTGCCGCCTCTCCACTCTAACCACTAGGCTACCCTGCCGCGTCTACACTCTAACCACTAGGCTACCCTGCCGCCTCTACACTCTAACCACTAGGCTACCCTGCCGCCTCCACACTCTAACCACTAGGCTACCCTGCTCTACACTCTAACCACTAGGCTACCCTGCCTCCTCTACACTCTAACCACTAGGCTACCCTGCCGCCTCTACACTCTAACCACTAGGCTACCCTGCCACCTCTACACTCTAACCACTAGGCTACCCTGCCGCCTCTACACTCTAAACACTAGGCTACCCTGCCTCCTCTACACTCCAACCACTAGGCTACCCTGCCGCCTCTACACTCTAACCACTAGGCTACCTGCCTCCTCTACACTCTAACCACTAGGCTACCCTGCCGCCTCTACACTCTAACCACTAGACTACCTGCCTCCTCTACACTCTAACCACTAGGCTACCTGCCTCCTCTACACTCTAACCACTAGGTTACCTGCCTCCTCTACACTCTAACCACTAGGCTACCTGCCACCTCTACACTCTAACCACTAGGCTACCCTGCCGCCTCTACACTCTAAACACTAGGCTACCCTGCCTCCTCTACACTCCAACCACTAGGCTACCCTGCCGCCTCTACACTCTAACCACTAGGCTACCCTGCCGCCTCTACACTCTAACCACTAGACTACCCTGCCTCCACATTAACTACACGTGTTCTGGTCCAATGTTAAACCATCTCAGAAGTTCAAAGACATTAAAAGATCCTCGATAGTTCCTCCATAGAAGCCGCTTCTCTGTAAGTATAATACTGTGGGCATAATTCAGATAATGCTTGCGATAACAAGATGCCCAACACTTCAAGGCAAGCTTCCTCCATCCTCTCTCACTCCTCTCTCTCTCCTAACCCTCAAACTTTTAGTTGCATCTTGATCCCTACACTGTGACTGGCAGCAGAGTGTGTGTGTGTGTGTGTCTGTGTGTGTTCTCACACCCTACACTGTGACTGGCAGCACAGTGTGTTTGTTTGTCTTTCATTATGATTAAAACATGCTGTTTCGACAAAACACAGTTTGATCTTATCGACTTTCATAGACAGATTAAATCGCTTACCCGCTCCAATGCAAGCTGCACTATCTACGCTGTATCCTTCCCTGTATCCTACCCTGTATCCTACGCTGTATCCTTCCCTGTATCCTACACTGTATCCTTCCCTGTATCCTACGCTGTATCCTTTCCTGTATCCTACGCTGTATCCTTTCCTGTATCCTATGCTGTATCCTACCCTGTACCTACGCTATAAGAAGCAAGGAGGCATGCTTATACAAGAAGCAAGGAGGCAGGCAGGCTCATACAAGAAGCAAGGAGGCAGGCTTATACAAGAAACAAGGAGGCAGGCTTATACAAGAAACAAGGAGGCAGGCTTATACAAGAAACAAGGAGGCAGGCAGGCTTATACAAGAAGCAAGGAGGCAGGCAGGCTTATACAAGGTGTAGCCGAGGTCACATTATATTTCCATGGTTCTGACCGTACCTGCTCGTTGTGCATTGCCTTGTATAAATCTGTGCACTCGATAATCCAGGACAGGTATAGCCTTCTTATTTGGCTCCCGAGTGGCACAGCAGTCTAAAGGCACTGCATCTCAGTGCAAGGGGCGTCACTACAGTCCCTGGTTCAAATCCAGGCTGTGATTGGGAGTCCCATACAGCGGTGCCCAATTGCGTCGCCGGGGTAGGCCGTCATTGTAAATAAGAGTTTGTTCTTAACTGACTTGCCTAGATAAGTGAAATGACGATTGACTTCAAGCGTGAATCTGTTTTTGCCGCTTTTGAGGTTATTGGCGATGATTCTACATTTCAAAATAATATTTAGCCATGGGGGGCCCCTCAAATGTCTCCCCCCAAACCCCCGGCAATACCCTAACCTCCTCGCCTGATCCTAACCTTTCACCAAATGCTGAAAATGAAAATGAAAATCCAACTAAGTACAGACCAGCTCTCCTTTGTCATTGTTAACTTGTCGGGGGGGGGTCTAGAGTGGGCTTGTGCCTGGGTGGTGTGGCTCTCCCTCTTGCCTACTTTTTTGTTCCGCTCGACACTTTGATAGATTGATGATTGACCCCGAGGTCACAGCAAATAAAAAAAAAGTGTCATAAATCTAATTAACAAATTCTACAAAGGAAGGAAGGGGAGCCATGTCCTGTCAGATTTTAAAAACTGTGAAAAATGGCAGAAAATAGGAAGATTAGACACACACAGAGATCGGAGGAGAGAGGTAACGCAACGATGACCCAGAGGTGAAGGACAAAGGAAAAGGGGGGGAAAAGAGAGAATCCTAAATCAGGTGTCTCAAAGCTTTACATCAAAATTCATAATAGACTTTAAAAATCACACAAGGCCACAACTATCCGCTGGTGACACAGAGGGTTATAATTATTGTTATTATTATTATATTATTATTATAACGATCTGGCAGAAGATTTTTTATTTTTTTGGCCATGTTTATAAATCCAGTCAGAAATTCAGAATTTAGACTGTGTAAAAAATCAAATATGTTGTCAAAATGTACTGTTCAACATATAAAAACACTGGCGATATAATTCCTACTTTGAGTCCCCCCCCCCCCCCCCCCCCCCACAAACAAAAATTACAGGCCTCTCTCATCTTTTTAAGTGGGAGAACTTGCACAATTGGTGGCTGACTAAATACTTTCTTGCCCCACTGTACACTTGCTGACAATCTTGTGGTAATTTTATGTAAATCTTAATTCTAACATTTTTCTAAATGATCTTCAAGTTTCCGAGGACCTCCAAGACACGGTAAAACCTCTATTACACATATTAAAACAATTACGCTTAAACAAATAACGCTATGAATGTCATTTTGGAAATTGTGAAACATTGTGCTTAAATTGTTGGTAATTATCTTTGCGATTATCGCAATAATATTCTTGCAACCAACTAAGAAACTCAGTTCAATGTTCTGGGAACCTTTTAATGGGGAATAATAATAATACATTACATTTTTTAATGAATTAAAATTAAAAGTTAATTTACATTTAAGAAAAACGTCTATGTTTCTAAACCCCCTCTGACTTTGACCTCTGACCTCTCTCAGGGAGAGCCAGGTAGTCTGATGGGAACAGTCTGTTAGGAACAGTCTGAGGGGAACAGTATGATGGGAACAGTCTGGTGGGAACAGTCTGGTGGGTTGGGAACAGTCTGGTGGGAACAGTCTGGTGGGAACAGTCTGGTGGGAACAGTCTGATGGGAATAGTCTGGCGGGAACATTGTGGTGACATCACAAAATATATGTTCCGCTAACAACACACAAACAAACTGTCCAGTTGTGTGGATGACCATGCAATGTTTATTTTAAGGCATAACACACATTCCCCTGATGTTACAAGAACGTTCCCAGAATAAAGGTTTTATGTTGCTTTAAAAGTCCCTTTAAATATTTATTTTGGTTGTGGGAACAATGTGGAGATGTGACAGGTTCCCAATTCACAAAACCGTCCATTCACATAATGTTTGTATCAGGGTGCAGAAAAAATTCAATTTATGTTGCAAGAATGTTCAAAGACTGTTTTAAAAACCTCTTAAAGCTAGGGGGCAGAATTTTCACTTTTGGATGAATAGCGTGCCCAATTTCAACTTCCTGCTACTCATGCCAATAATATAAGATATGCATATTATTAGTAGATTTGGAATAGAAAACACTGAAGTTTCTAAAACTGTTTGAATCTTGTATGTGAGTATAACAGAACTTATGTAGCAGGCAAAAAGGACTAACTGTTCAGGTTTTTTTCCCCCCTCTCTGTTCACTATATTGTCTTTGCCATTGGATATTTAATAGGAACCTATTTTTAGTTCCTACCGCTTCCACACGATGTCGCCAGTCTTCGGAATATGGTTGAGGTTATTCCTTTGTGTTATGAAGAAGTAGGCCAACTCGGAACTGGGGACACTTTTGTTGCGCAAGACATAAAAAGCAGTGCTGGTTTCTTTTTGTTCCTGTATTGAATACAGATTGCCGTGTCTACAATTTGATCGATTATTAACGTTTAAAAATACCTAACCTTGCATTACAAAAGTAGTTTGAAATATTTTGGCAAAGTTTACAGGTAACTTTTGAGATATTTTGTAGTGAATTTGGGTTTTGTATGCTGTTTTTTTCTGGATCAAACGCTTTTTCGAAATGGACATTTTCGATATATATGAACGGAATTAATCGAAAAAAAGGACCAATTGTGATGTTTATGGGACATATTGGAGTGCCAACAAAATAAGCTCGTCAAAGGTAATGCATGTTTTATATTTTATTTCAGCGTTTTGAGTAGCGCCTGTTATGCTAGCTCCTTTGTTTTACTCCTAGTGCAGATGTTCCAGGCTATCAGATAATAGCTTCTCATGATTTAGCCGAAAAGCATTTTTAAAATCTGACATGTTGGCTGGATTCACAACGAGTGTAGCTTCAATTGAGTATCTTACATGTGTGATTTAAATGAAAGTTAGAATTTTATAGCATTTTGTTTTAATCTGGCGCTCTGCAATTGGCCAGTTGAGACGCTAGCGTCTCCCCTATCCATACGAGGGTATAAAGAACAGCCTATCGTAGTTCATTAAAAGTTTCCAGAATATATTTTATATTTAATTAGGTTTAGGAACAGTGTGGGTACATTACAAGGGATAGGTTCCCAAAGCACATTCAATGTTTAAAGTTCGAGTGCACAAGACATTCCATTAATGTAGTTAAATGTTTTGCAGAACACCTGGTCTAAGTTCTTTATCGCCTCAGGCGATGATCATCAGAACGACTGGATTATTTGATGTATTTAAAAATAAATAATTAGAGGTTATAATAATACCTTTATTTGGCAGATCTCTGCCTGTATGGGGGCTAAAGAATTATTGGCTATGAGAAATTATTTATTTTCAAAAGGAGGAAAATAATGTAGCTTAATAAAAAGTTACACATTCCTGTCTGTCTCTCTATAAGCTGTCTGTCTCTCTGTAAGCTGTCTGTCTCTCTATAAGCTGTCTGTCTCTCTATAAGCTGTCTGTCTCTCTGTAAGCTCTCTGTCTCTCTATAAGCTGTCTGTCTCTCTGTAAGCTGTCTGTCTCTCTATACGCACTCTGTCTCTCTGTAAGCTGTCTGTCTCTCTATAAGCTGTCTGTCTCTCTGTAAGCTGTCTGTCTCTCTATACGCACTCTGTCTCTCTGTAAGCTGTCTGTCTCTCTATAAGCTGTCTGTCTCTCTATAAGCTGTCTGTCTCTCTATAAGCTGTCTGTCTCTCTGTAAGCTGTCTGTCTCTCTATAAGCTGTCTGTCTCTCTGTAAGCTGTCTGTCTCTCTATACGCACTCTGTCTCTCTGTAAGCTGTCTCTCTCTCTGTAAGCTGTCTGTCTCTCTGTAAGCTGTCTGTCTCTCTATAAACTGTCTGTCTCTCTATAAACTGTCTGTCTGTCTATAAGCTGTCTCTCTGTCTATAAGCTGTCTGTCTCTCTATAAGCTGTCTGTCTGTCTTTAAACTGTGTCTGTCTCTCTATAAACTGTCTGTCTCTGTAAGCTGTCTGTCTCTATAAACTGTGTCTGTCTATAAGCTGTCGGTCTCTCTATAAAACTGTCTGTCTATAAGCTGTCTGTCTGTCTATAAGCTGTCTGTCTCTCTATAAACTGTGTCTGTCTATAAGCTGTCTGTCTCTATAAGCTGTCTGTCTGTCTATAAGCTGTCTGTCTCTCTATAAGCTGTCTGTCTCTCTATAAGCTGTCTGTCTCTCTGTAAGCTGTCTGTCTGTCTATAAGCTGTCTGTCTCTCTATAAGCTGTCTGTCTCTCTATAAACTGTGTTTGTCTATAAGCTGTCTGTCTCTCTATAAGC
Organism: Oncorhynchus mykiss; assembly: GCF_013265735.2. NCBI lineage: Eukaryota > Metazoa > Chordata > Actinopteri > Salmoniformes > Salmonidae > Oncorhynchus > Oncorhynchus mykiss. Next base: position 3,294,960 of record NC_048570.1, on the reverse strand, counting down.
TGTCTGTCTCTCTGTAAGCTGTCTGTCTGTCTATAAGCTGTCTGTCTCTCTATAAGCTGTCAGTCTCTCTGTAAGCTGTCTGTCTGTCTATAAGCTGTCTGTCTCTCTATAAGCTGTCTGTCTTTCTATAAACTGTGTCTGTCTATAAGCTGTCTGTCTCTCTATAAGCTGCCTGTCTCTCTGTAAGCTGTCTGTCTCTCTATAAGCTGTCTGTCTCTCTATAAACTGTGTCTGTCTATAAGCTGTCTGTCTGTCTTTAAACTGTGTCTGTCTATAAGCTGTCTGTCTGTCTTTAAACTGTGTCTGTCTATAAACTGTCTGTCTATAACCTTTTTTAAATTGTATGTATTCCAATCTCCTGCTCAAGTGCATGTTGACAGATCTCTTACCAGGTCAAAAAACGTGAACCCGAACCCTCCAAGATCCCCCCACAGTTCCCCAATATCTGTCCCTCAACCCTCCAAGATCCCGCCACAGTTCCCCAATATCTGTCCCTCAACCCTCCAAGATCCCCCCACAGTTCCCCAATATCTGTCCCTCAACCCTCCAAGATCCCGCCACAGTTCCCCAATATCTGTCCCTCAACCCTCCAAGATCCCGCCACAGTTCCCCAATATCTGTCCCTCAACCCTCCAAGATCCCCCCACAGTTCCCCAATATCTGTCCCTCAACCCTCCAAGATCCCCCCACAGTTCCCTAATATCTGTCCCTCAACCCTCCAAGATCCCCCCACAGTTCCCTAATATCTGTCCCTCAACCCTCCAAGATCCCCCCACAGTTCCCCAATATCTGTCCCTCAACCCTCCAAGATCCCCCCACAGTTCCCCAATATCTGTCCCTCAACCCTCCAAGATCCCGCCACAGTTCCCCAATATCTGTCCCTCAACCATTCGAGATCCCGCCACAGTTCCCCAATATCTGTCCCTCAACCATTCGAGACTCCTCCCACAGTCCCCCAGGAAGAAAAACTGTATGTAAATACAATGAATTCCATTCCCCCAAGAACCCCCAATGCACCAACAACCAAGAGAATGGACCCCCACCCCCAAGAACCTCCTAAATGCACCAACAACCAAGAGAATGGACCCCCACCCCCAAGAACCTCCCAAATGCACCAACAACCAAGAGAATGGACCCCCACCCCCAAGAACCTCCCAAATGCACCAACAACCAAGAGAATGGACCCCCACCCCCAAGAACCTCCCAAATGCACCAACAACCAAGAGAATGGACCCCCACCCCCAAGAACCTCCCAAATGCACCAACAACCAAGAGAATGGACCCCCACCCCCAAGAACCTCCCAAATGCACCAACAACCAAGAGAATGGACCCCCACCCCCAAGAACCTCCCAAATGCACCAACAACCAAGAGAATGGACCCCCACCCCCAAGAACCTCCCAAATGCACCAACAACCAAGAGAATGGACCCCCACCCCCAAGAACCTCCCAAATGCACCAACAACCAAGACAATGGACCCCCAACCCCCAAGAACCTCCCAAATGCACCCACAACCAAGAGAATGGACCCCCACCCCCAAGAACTTCCCAAATGCACCAACAACCAAGAGAATGGACCCCCACCCCCAAGAACCTCCCAAATGCACCCACAACCAAGAGAATGAACTAAAGAGAAGAAAGGAAAAGACAGAAGAAAACAGCCACCGGTGATGTTTAACATACAATTTCAATCTATCGAATAGAATCCACAGATTGCGAGTTGAAGATAAATCATTTTGATAAGAGTATTAGTATATTACTAATTGACTGACCTGGTCTCTCCAGATCTCCTAACAGTACTATTTCTAGGGTCAATTTTAGATAAATGTTCTGCATTTTCAGCCATTCCTGAACCTGAGACCAGAAACAGGCTACCTGAGGGCAATACCAGAATAAATGGTCTATTGACTCTGTCTCCTCACAACAAAATCTGCAGAGCTTCGATGATTTTATGCCCCAAATATTCAACATTCTGTTGGTGGCAAGAATTCTGTATAATAATTTTAGCTGAAAAGCACGAAGTCTTGAATCTTGCGTTGTGTTATATATCAACTCATACACCTTGTGCCGTGGAAACAGTACATCAAAAATCTCTTCCCAACTATTTTGGAATCTGTATGGCTCAGTTGTCAACATCCTGGTCCTCAAATGAAACGGGTATTATTTCCTATTTATGCTGTTTTTATTCCTCCTCCAGTTTTGATCCTTTATATTGGGCAGACAGACCAGTTCCCTACCTCCTCCCGCTACCACCTGCCTCCTCCAGTTTTGATCCTTTATATTGGGCAGACAGACCAGTTCCCTACCTCCTCCCACTACCACCTGCCTCCTCCAGTTTTGATCCTTTATATTGGGCAGAAAGACCAGTTCCCTACCTCCTCCTCCTACCTCCTCTCGTTACCACCTGCCTCCTCCATTTTTGGGGTAATGCTGTAATCAGTTGGTTGTACTCTTGGATTGAGCAGACCTTCCCGTACAAATGACTCCATGATGGACATTACTCTACCATCCCAATTTACAATATCATTTAAGAACAAAATACCCTTTTCAAACATCTTTCCCATAAATACAGGTATTTTATCAACCAGCACTTTTGAGTTCAGCCATAATATTTGTTGTGATATTTGTTCTTTTCAGGGGGAGGAAATTGAAATTGTAGCCAGCTCTGCTATGCTTGTTAAAAAAGAGAGATACTTTGAAAAAAGTCTAATTTTCAATTAATCGAAAATGAGACATGGCAATCTGCACAAAGGCAAAAAGGCCATTTTTAAACAATGGATGGGCTTTTCTTTGTAGTCTACTTGAGAACCATTTAGGGTTCAAATAAAACTTTTGAATGAGTGAAGCTTTTAGAGAGAGGTTCAGTGCTTTTTATATTTAATCATCTCAACCCACCCAATCCACATTCATTATATAGACAGGCAGATTTTATTTTGTCTGGTTTAGCGTCCCAGATAAAACGAATCATCATGACTAGGCAGCGCCATAAGTAAGTAAGTAAACTGAGATATGACTAAGGAGTTAATCAGGGCAATTTTTCCATAAATAGACAGGTATTTACCTCTCCATGGTTGCAGGATATTGTCTATTTTTACAAGTTTTCTATTGAAATTCATTGTGGCGAGCTTATTTATATATTTTGTGATATGAATACCGAATATGTTCACTTCACCATCAGCCCATTTTATATATAAACTGCATGTAAAAGTTGTGTTTTTTAAGGATCCAATACGTAATATTGTACACTTATCATAATTAGGTTTTAGTCCAGAGAGTACAGAAAAGTTATCTAGATCTTTAATGAGACATTGCAGAGATCTAGCTTGCGGACTTCATATAAAACTTGAGTCATACATGGACACCTTTCTTTTTAAGCCTTGGATTTCTAATCCTCTAATGTTGTTATTTGATCTGATTTTAATAGCTAGCATTTCGATGGCGATAACGAAGAGATATGGTGACAGCGGACACCCTTGTTTAACTCCTCTTGACAATTAAAACATCTCTGAGAAGTAGCCTTTATTTACTATTTTACACCTGGGGTTGCGATACATTTTTTACCCATTTTATAAGAGAATTGCCGAAATTAAAAAAAAAAACAGGCATTTATTAACAAAATCCAGTCTTACTTTATCAAATGCCTTTTCAAAATCTGCTATGAATACCAGGCCAGGCTTCTTATATGTTTCATGATGTTCTATTATTTCCAGTAGTTGTCGTATATTATCTCCAATGTATCGTCCATGTAAAAAACCTGTCTGATCAGGATGAACAATACCTGGTAAAACCCTTTTAATGTGCTATGCATTTTGCTAGTATTTTTGCATCACAACATTGAATTGTAAGGTTTCTCCAGTTTTTTTTTAGATAGACTTGGTCTTTTGATTTGCCATCTGGGTCTTGTTTTAATAATAGAGAAATCAGACCTTCCTGGTGAGTACCTGACAGACTACCATTTCTATAGGAGTAGTTAAAACAAACTCACATTGGAGCTTTTAGTATATAAAAAAAACTTGATATACCTCTACCGGTATGCCATCAAGCCCTGGGGCTTTTCCAGACTGAAAGGATTTAATAGCCTCAAAAAGTTATTCCTCTGTAATTTGGCTTTCACACGGATCTTTCTGTATATTTGTTAATTTTCTATTTTTATGTTATTTTGAAAGAATTCTTTACCATAATATTCATTCAATGGGAGAGGATGAGACGGAAAAGAGAACATCTGCCTAAAATAATTAGCTTCGTCTTTTAAAATATAATTTGGAGAATCATAAATGAAACGAGTTTGTGCTAATTATTTCAGTTAGAATTGGAGATTCAGGAAGAATGTTGTGACTTTTTCTCCATATTCCATCCAGTTTGCTTTATTTCTGTAATAGATTACATTAGATTGCTCTTGAATAAGTTCCTCAAGTTCTTTTTGTTTTTCCTCCAACTTATTTTGTATCTCTTTAGTATCATTTTCATTGCTATCGTCCTGTACTATTAGTTCATGGATTTCCCTTGTTAGTCATGTCTCTTTAGCCAGAAACTGCTTTTTTATAATTGTATTCATTTTACCTTTATTTAACTAGGCAAGTCAGTTAAGAACAAATTCTTATTTTCAATGACGGCCTAGGAACAGTGGGTTAACTACCTGTTCAGGGGCAGAACGACAGATTTTGCAACCTTTCGGCTGGTAGTCCAACGCTCTAATCACTAGGATACTCTGAAGGTACATTTAAAGGTATCCCAAACAATACGGGGATTTGCTGAACCTATATTATACTGGAAAAATTCAGTTATAAATTATTTTGTCTTAGTTAAAAAATAAGTTGTCCTCCACTAAACTTTGATTACATTTCTAATATCCCCGTCCACATGGAAAATCTATAAGGGTTATGTGAAGACCAATTAGATGATGATCCAATCGCATTCTGTCTCCTATTAACTTTTTTAACCTTTTATGCAAGAGAGAAAGAGACAAGAAAGTAGTCAAGACGACTAGCTTGAGTAAGTCTCCTCCATGTATATCTCACTAGGTCGGGGTTTTGTAGTCTCCAAATATCCACTATTTCTAATGTGTCCATAATATTTGTGATTCCCTTAAGGGAACGGTGATGATAGTTTGTAGAGTGATTACCTTTATGGTCCATTGATGTACTTAATTAACACTGTGTTATAGTCTCCTACCATAATGATTAGATCATTTGTCACCATGTAAGTTCAATAAATTGGTATAAATGTTTTGAAGAAGTGTGGACCATCCTGATTTGGACCATATAGATTAATGAGCCAAATCTCTTTTTCATCCACTTTCATATTCAAAAGGATCCACCTTCCTTGTGAATCATTCTACACTATTACAGTATATTCTATCATTCTAGACTATTATATTCTATCATTCTAGACAATTATATTCTATAATTCTAGACTATTATATTCTATCATTATACACTATTATATTTTAATATTCTAGACAATTATATTCTATCATTCTACACTATTATATTCTATCATTCTACACTATTATATTCTATCATTCTACACTATTATAGTCTATCATTCTAGACAATTATATTCTATCATTCTAGACAATTATATTCTATAATTCTAGACTATTATATTCTATCATTATACACTATTATATTTTAATATTCTAGACAATTATATTCTATCATTCTACACTATTATATTCTATCATTCTACACTATTATATTCTATCATTCTACACTATTATAGTCTATCATTCTAGACAATTATATTCTATCATTCTAGACTATTATATGCTATCATTCTACACTATTATATTATATCATTCTACACTATTATATTCTATCATTCTACACTATTCTATTCTATCATTCTACACTATTATAGTCTATCATTCTAGACAATTATATTCTATCATTCTAGACTATTATATGCTATCATTCTACACTATTATATTATATCATTCTACACTATTATATTCTATCATTCTACACTATTATAGTCTATCATTCTAGACAATTATATTCTATCATTCTAGACTATTATATGCTATCATTCTACACTATTCTATTCTATCATTCTACACTATTATATTTTAATATTCTAGACAATTATATTCTATCATTCTACACTATTATATTCTATCATTCTACACTATTATATTCTATCATTCTACACTATTATAGTCTATCATTCTAGACAATTATATTCTATCATTCTAGACTATTATATGCTATCATTCTACACTATTATATTATATCATTCTACACTATTATATTCTATCATTCTACACTATTATAGTCTATCATTCTAGACAATTATATTCTATCATTCTAGACTATTATATGCTATCATTCTACACTATTCTATTCTATCATTCTACACTATTATATTCTATCATTCTACACTATTCTATTCTATCATTCTACACTATTCTATTCTATCATTCTACACTATTCTATTCTATCATTCTACACTATTCTATTATATCATTCTAGACTATTTGCACATTCAGATCGAGATGTTTGTTTATTAATATCATCACACCCTTTGAGTTCCTTTGTCCATGACAGAAAATTATTTCACCACCCCATTCCCTTTTTCCACACAACTTCACCCAAGGATGTAGAGTTTCCTGTAAGTATATGTTATACTCCTTTTCTTTTAGCCATGTAAAGACTGATCTTCTTTTTTTATAATCTGCTAAACCGTTACAACTATAACAGGCTATACTTATTTCACCCCTTTACCATACCCAGATACTATTCTCAGTCTAAAGTGACCATAATTAGTGCTTGTAAAGTTACTGCCATCATTGGTATTATGAAGGTCAACACTAGAGCTTTCAAATGTCTGATATTTAGAAATCAAGAAATAGGTTCCAGTTTATTCCCTTGCCTGTTTGCCTGTTTGCCTGTGAGCCAATGCCACAGATGTTAGAACATTGAGACAAGATATTATGTGTGTAACAAATCTGAGTAGGTTGATGTGTATGATATTGGATATGAAATAATGAGAGTGTGTATAAGAGTAAGACTATAATGTGTGATGTCCAATTAAATAATATCCCCAATGTGCATTGTTGAGTGTCTATGTGTGTAACATGTAGTGCGTATAGCCTTAATATTCATGATGATAATTGTAGTCCATATCGTATCACCATCATAGTTGCATCATAATTACCTTTAACATCATTGACAAACACATCCCAGCATTTCCATAGCATTTTGACGTTTCACGAATCATGAAAGAGACATTATTCTAGAGACAGCTTCAGTATTAGATACAGATGCAGTATGAAAAGGGTGACAGTAATATATATATACATATATATATATATATATATATATACAGTGCCTTGCGAAAGTATTCGGCCGCCTTGAACTTTGCGACCTTTTGCCACATTTCAGGCTTCAAACATAAAGATATAAAACTGTATTTTTTTGTGAAGAATCAACAACAAGTGGGACACAATCATGAAGTGGAACGACATTTATTGGATATTTCAAACTTTTTTAACAAATCAAAAACTGAAAAATTGGGCGTGCAAAATTATTCAGCCCCTTTACTTTCAGTGCAGCAAACTCTCTCCAGAAGTTCAGTGAGGATCTCTGAATGATCCAATGTTGACCTAAATGACTAATGATGATAAATACAATCCACCTGTGTGTAATCAAGTCTCCGTATAAATGCACCTGCACTGTGATAGTCTCAGAGGTCTGTTAAAAGCGCAGAGAGCATCATGAAGGACAAGGAACACACCAGGCAGGTCCGAGATACTGTTGTGAAGAAGTTTAAAGCCGGATTTGGATACAAAAAGATTTCCCAAGCTTTAAACATCCCAAGGAGCACTGTGCAAGCGATAATATTGAAATGGAAGGAGAATCAGACCACTGCAAATCTACCAAGACCTGGCCTTCCCTCTAAACTTTCAGCTCATACAAGGAGAAGACTGATCAGAGATGCAGCCAAGAGGCCCATGATCACTGGATGAACTGCAGAGATCTACAGCTGAGGTGGGAGACTCTGTCCATAGGACAACAATCAGTTGTATATTGCACAAATCTGGCCTTTATGGAAGAGTGGCAAGAAGAAAGCCAAGAAGATATCCATAAAAAGTGTCGTTTAAAGTTTGCCACAAGCCACCTGGGAGACACACCAAACATGTGGAAGAAGGTGCTCTGGTCAGATGAAACCAAAATTGAACTTTTTGGCAACAATGCAAAACGTTATGTTTGGCGTAAAAGCAACACAGCTGAACACACCATCCCCACTGTCAAACATGGTGGTGGCAGCATCATGGTTTGGGCCTGCTTTTCTTCAGCAGGGACAGGGAAGATGGTTAAAATTGATGGGAAGATGGATGGAGCCAAATACAGGACCATTCTGGAAGAAAACCTGATGGAGTCTGCAAAAGACCTGAGACTGGGATGGAGATTTGTCTTCCAACAAGACAATGATCCAAAACATAAAGCAAAATCTACAATGGAATGGTTCAAAAATAAACATATCCAGGTGTTAGAATGGCCAAGTCAAAGTCCAGACCTGAATCCAATCGAGAATCTGTGGATAGAACTGAAAACTGCTGTTCACAAATGCTCTCCATCCAACCTCACTGAGCTCGAGCTGTTTTGCAAGGAGGAATGGGAAAACATTTCAGTCTCTCGATGTGCAAAACTGATAGAGACATACCCCAAGCGACTTACAGCTGTAATCGCAGCAAAAGGTGGCGCTACAAAGTATTAACTTAAGGGGGCTGAATAATTTTGCACGCCCAATTTTTCAGTTTTTGATTTGTTAAAAAAGTTTGAAATATCCAATAAATGTCGTTCCACTTCATGATTGTGTCCCACTTGTTGTTGATTCTTCACAAAAAAATACAGTTTTATTTCTTTATGTTTGAAGCCTGAAATGTGGCAAAAGGTCGCAGAGTTCAAGGGGGCCGAATACTTTCGCAAGGCAATGTATATATATATATATATATATTTACATATAGTGTGATAGGGTGACAGTATTAGAGACTAGACAGTGTGATAGGGTGACAGTATTAGAGATTAGATGGTGTGATAGGATGACAGTATTAGAGACGAGACAGTGTGATAGGCTGACAGTATTAGATACATTGTGATAGGATGACAGTATTAGAGACGGTGTGAAAGGATGACGGTATTAGAGACTAGACAGTGTGATAGGGTGACAGTATTCGAGACAGTGTGATAGGATGACAGTATTAGAGACTAGACGGTATGATAGGGTGACAGTATTAGAGACTAGACAGTATGATAGGGTGACAGTATTAGAGACTAGACAGTGTGATAGGGTGACAGCATTAGAGACTAGACAGTGTGATAGGGTGACAGTATTAGAGACTAGACAGTGTGATAGGGTGACAGCATTAGAGACTAGACAGTATGATCGGGTGACAGTATTAGAGACTAGACAGTGTGATAGGGTGACAGCATTAGAGACTAGACATTGTGATAGGGTGACAGTATTAGTGACTAGATGGTGTGATAGGTTGACAGTATTAGAGACTAGACAGTTTGATAGGGTGACAGTATTAGAGACAGTGTGATAGGTTGACAGTATTCTAGACAGTGTGATAGGGTGACAGTGTTAGAGACAGTGTGATAGGGTGACAGTATTAGAGACTAGACAATGTGATAGGATGACAGTATTAGAGACTAGACAGTGTGATAGGGTGACAGTATTAGAGACTAGACAGTGTGATAGGGTGACAGTATTAGAGACTAGACAGTGTGATAGAGTGACAGTATTAGAGACTATATGGTGTGATAGGGTGACAGTATTAGAGACTAAACAGTGTGATAGGGTGACAGTATTAGAGACTAGACAGTGTGATAGGGTGACAGTATTAGAGACTAGACAGTGTGATAGGGTGACAGCATTAGAGACTAGACAGTGTGATAGGGTGACAGTATTAGAGACTAGACAGTGTGATAGGGTGACAGCATTAGAGACTAGACAGTATGATCGGGTGACAGTATTAGAGACTAGACAGTGTGATAGGGTGACAGCATTAGAGACTAGACATTGTGATAGGGTGACAGTATTAGTGACTAGATGGTGTGATAGGGTGACAGTATTAGAGACTAGACAGTTTGATAGGGTGACAGTATTAGAGACAGTGTGATAGGTTGACAGTATTCTAGACAGTGTGATAGGGTGACAGTGTTAGAGACAGTGTGATAGGGTGACAGTATTAGAGACTAGACAATGTGATAGGATGACAGTATTAGAGACTAGACAGTGTGATAGGGTGACAGTATTAGAGACTAGACAGTGTGATAGGGTGACAGTATTAGAGACTAGACAGTGTGATAGAGTGACAGTATTAGAGACTATATGGTGTGATAGGGTGACAGTATTAGAGACTAGACAGTGTGATAGGGTGACAGTATTAGAGACTAAACAGTGTGATAGGGTGACAGTATTAGAGACTAGACAGTGTGATAGGGTGACAGCATTAGAGACTAGACAGTGTGATAGGGTGACAGTGTTAGAGACTAGACAGTGTGATAGGGTGACAGTATTAGAGACTAGACAGTGTGATAGGGTGACAGTATTAGAGACTAGATGGTGTGATAGGGTGACAGTATTAGAGACTAGACAGTTTGATAGGGTGACAGTATTAGAGACAGTGTGATAGGTTGACAGTATTAGAGACAGTGTGATAGGGTGACAGTGTTAGAGACAGTGTGATAGGGTGACAGTATTAGAGACTAGACAATGTGATAGGATGACAGTATTAGAGACTAGACAATGTGATAGGATGACAGTATTAGAGACTAGACAGTGTGATAGGGTGACAGTATTAGAGACTAGACAGTGTGATAGGGTGACAGTATTAGAGACTAGACAGTGTGATAGAGTGACAGTATTAGAGACTATATGGTGTGATAGGGTGACAGTATTAGAGACTAGACAGTGTGATAGGGTGACAGTATTAGAGACTAGACAGTGTGATAGGGTGACAGCATTAGAGAATAGACAGTATGATAGGGTGACAGTATTAGAGACTAGACAGTGTGATAAGGTGACAGTATTAGTGACTAGATGGTGTGATAGGGTGACAGTATTAGAGACTAGACAGTGTGATAAGGTGACAGTGTTAGAGACAGTGTGATAGGGTGACAGTGTTAGAGACTAGACAGTGTGATAGGGTGACAGTATTAGAGACTATACATTGTGATAGGGTGACAGTATTAGAGACTATACAGTGTGATAGGGTGACAGTATTAGAGACTAGACAGTGTGATAGGGTGACAGTATTAGAGACTAGACAGTGTGATAGGGTGACAGTATTAGAGACTAGATGGTGTGATAGGGTGACAGTATTAGAATCGGTGTGATAGGGTGACAGTATTCTAGACAGTGTGATAGGGTGACAGCATTAGAGACAGTGTGATAGGGTGAAAGTATTAGAGACTCGATTGTGTGATAGGGTGACAGTATTAGAGACTAGACAGTGTGATAGGGTGACAGTATTGGAGACTAGACGATGTGATAGGGTGACAATATTAGAGACTAGACAGTGTGATAGGGTGACAGTATTAGAGACTAGACAGTGTGTTAAGGTGACAGTGTTAGAGACTAGACAGTGTGATAGGGTGACAGTATTAGAGACTAGACAGTGTGTTAAGGTGACAGTGTTAGAGACAGTGTGATAGGGTGACAGTGTTAGAGACTAGACAGTGTGATAGGGTGACAGTATTAGAGACTATACAGTGTGATAGGGTGACAGTATTAGAGACTAGACAGTGTGATAGGGTGACAGTATTAGAGACTAGACGGTGTGATAGGGTGACAGTATTAGAGACTAGACAGTATGATAGGGTGACAGTATTAGAGACTAGACAGTGTGATAGAGTGACATTTTTGTGGCCTTTCTCTTGTATTACCAGATCTAATCTGTTATATTCTCCTTTATTAACTTCACATTTCCACAAAGTGTTTCATTTCAAATGGTATCAAGAATATGCATATCCTTGCTTCAGGTCCTGAGCTACAGGCAGTTAGACTTGGGTATGTCATTTTAGTTCCTGAGCTACAGGCAGGTAGACTTTGGTATGTCATTATAGGCAAAATTTGAAAAAAAGGGTACAATCCTGAAGAGGTTTAATCAGAAGCAAACAGAACGAAATTGGGAAAAACATACCTGAATTTTCCAACAGAAACTGTCGTTTGTAACAGTTTGACTAATGATTACTCTCCATATCAGCTAGACCCAGGCAACGGTGTGCAAGGCTTTAATGAATGTGTCAATGTCTGTCACTTTAATTTCTCAAAATGTTGTCGCCCTATGCACCTAAGTTGTAAACTTTCATACTTAGGCTGGAGAGAGGAGAGAGGTCGCTGGGGGCCGTCACTCAGCCCAGACTGGACAGGACACAGCCTAAGAGAGGTCGCTGGGGGCCATCACTCAGCCCAGCCTGGTCAGGACACAACCAGAGAGAGGTTGCTGGGGGCCGTCACTCAGCCCAGCCTGGTCAGGACACAGAGGGAGAGAGGTCGCTGGGGGCCGTCACTCAGCCTATCCTGGTCAGGACACAACCGGAGAGAGGTTGCTGGGGGCCGTCACTCAGCCCAGCCTGGTCAGGACACAAC